>NW_004567104.1:4861102-4917095 GCF_000260355.1 Condylura cristata
ATCGAACTCATGCGGAAGCGGCTTTAGATTCTCAGTGCTGTGCTTTAACCCGCTGCGCCACCAGGGAGGGCCCCTGCAGCCTCTACTTTTAATGCTTAATTTTATTTTAAAGAAATCATTTACTCAATTTTATTTTCTCACAATAAATTTGAATAAATCCTTACTATTTCCTATGAATGAATAGTGTTATTTCTCTGTGAGGGGGTGTTAACTCTAGGGTATTTTCAAGGTTTCATGATTTCATCATTTCCTTTTCCACTATTACCACAGACTTCCCAAAGTGTGACTTTTCTGGGCAAGAAATTTACCCCCACTAAGAATATTTTTTGTTGCTTTTCTATTTTCCAAATTTTCCTGAAACTCTATTAAGTACTTTATTTCAATAAGTTATTCGAGTTTATAGGGTGCATTTTACAGTCTACTGTACTTTCTACTACCTTCTTTCTTTCCACCCTTTCCATCTAATATATTACAATTAAACTCCTCCTTTTTTTTCACTTTAGGCGTTGTGTCTTGCTATTTTTGATTGTTGCATATAGAATAGATTTCTGTCTTTTAAAGAGTGTTTGATGGATTTTATTGAGATAACTAAGGGTTCTGCACATCACTGGCTGGTTTTACAAGCATTTTTGCTTCACTAATCCACAACGAAATGCCTGAGAATCCCTCTTCCATTACTTAGTATTATTATTAAAGCATTTTGCCCATATTCTCACTCAATGAAATGCCTTCATTTTAGATCTTTCATTTGGGTATATTTGAAGGATTCATTACATAAAACATCTTTCTCCATCAGACTTTCAATAAAACTGCTGATACTGTCCAGTTGTATGTTTTGAAATAAAAGTTTGAACAAACTTATCATTATATTTAGGTAAATATGTTGTATAGATTTCATCTGCAAACTTTTATTTTCTCTGATATTTGGAAAAAGTGACTGGAAATTGATGGGCAATATTAGACATTTCAGAGTGAAAGATTTGATTGTACAGTATCTAATAATGGTTAGAGATAGTAAGAATGATAACTATATACAATGGTCTCATCAATAGTTATGCATGAATGTCATGGAAATACCATTCATTTAAAAGGATTATTTCACTAATGTGCATTTGTTTAGGTATCAACATAGAGAACATCCAGAATTAGATTAATTCAATATGCTGATGTAAGATTTCATAGTTAAGCCATCAAATGAGCTTCATGAGTTAGCAATTTAAAGTGCATAATAAGTTGATTAAACATAAGAGGATAGTTTGCTAATGATTGTTGTAAATAGCAATAAGCTAATCAACTCAATGATAAGAAAAGGGGTAGCAAAAACATTGCATATCTTGGCAAGATTGAAAAGCTTGTTCGGAATATATATATATATATATATATATATATATATATATATATATATATATATATAAATGACTTGAAATTTAATTGATTTTAATATGTTGACAGGATCACAGTTGCAAGGATCAAAAAATAAAAGCCTGATTGAAGTGGCTTAGAGAAAGGTCAGTGATCATGAATAAGCTAAGGGTATTACTGGATGAAGGAATTAAGGAAATATTTGCTGGTCATGAAGGCTGCACAATAATATAGCATGTTTTGAAGTCTAAAGAGATTGAGTTTATTTGCCAACTTTATATGAAGCTGGTAGCGGGGGTTCAATGAAGAGCAACTACAAGAATGGGAAGACAGGACAAGGATTTCAGGCTTTTTGGGCTTTATAACAAAATACCACAGATATGATAGCTTACAAGAAATATAAATTCACTTCTCATAGTCTTAGGGACCTGAAGTCCAGAATAAGGTATTAGCATGACCTGAATTATGTGAAAGTCTTTTTTCCATATTATGTCTGCCTAGATTTGAGTCTACTAGGAGAATAGGTAATTGGGAACAGAGTGGAAAGTGATCTCAGCGTTTTGTGATGCAGGTTAATTGGTGTTTTGGTGTCTCATATTGTGTGGCAACATGCATCTGAAGAAGTGTGAACCTGTACTATTAAATCATATAAAGTGTAATAAGCCAATATCACGCAAATTAGTAAAGGTACACTAAATAAATAGAACAGAACAAAAATATAATGAACAGATTGATGTAATGTCTATCACAAGTAAAATTTAAATTAGTGACATAGATTTAAAAGAACAAAGGATAGATAAAGTCAAGAAATAAAACAACAACAACAACAGCTAGAAACGGTCACATACCACTGAGGCTACCAGAATGGAAGTGGAGGGCTTGGGGTGTGCAAAGTGAGTATGGAGGACAGTGATTTGTATGATGGTGTCTGTGGTGTGTTCACAAGACCTGGAGGGGAAGATACTATAATTCTATGTCAGCTATAATGTTATAAAACAATGTTACAAGAACAAAAAAAATAAAATGCATACCCATAAAAGCATAAAATAAGGATGGCAATTTACAGTGATGAATGGAAAGCTGATTTTGGATAGGATCTCATGTAGTGTATGCAGATGTCAAATTATAATGATGAACAACTTAAACATGCATAGTGGTATAAACCAATATTACCTCAATAAAGGTTTTAACAAAGCATAATGGGCCCTCCTTGATTGTGCAGCAGGTTGAAGAACTGCACTGCAAAGCCAGGCCGCTTCAGTGCTACTTGGATATCCACCTGGGAGCTGACCCAAATGGCCCAGAAACCCTCTCCTGTCTCGCCTGCTGCTCCCCTTAGTAGTGTACTTCGTCCATCTGCCTTTTCTGCTCCCTACTCTGTTTATGGAGAATCCTCTCCCTTCCCCTGCACCTCTGGCCTGTACCCCATTTCTGTATGCATAAATAATCAAAATCTCAAAAAATCGTAATGGAGCTTGATAATAAGTTTAATGATAATAATAATGAAATTTAATAATAATAATAATAATAATAATAATAGTGATAATGATGGTGATGATGATGATGGTAATAACAACAACAACAATAATAATAATAATAATAATAATAATAATAGCTGTAATGGTGTTTAATAATATATGTTTAATAATAAATCATATTTAACTTAAAATGCAATATGATAAATGTTTTAAATCATATTATTTGCCCTTTTATGTTTCTTAGCTATTATTTAAGACCTCACTAATATTATATGGAAATAGTTGATTATTTAAAAATATTTATTGTTCTATTTTATACAACTACTTTTTTAAGATGTACTATAGTTCTTGCTAATTATGTATTTAAAAGAACACATGCTGATGGCCAACAAGCATATGGAAAAATGTTCAGCATCACTCGTAATAAGGGAGATGCAAATTAAAACCACAATGAGATACCACCTCACCCTAGTGAGAATGGCACATCTTCAAACAACTAGCAACAACAAATGTTGGCGAGGATGTGGAGAAAAAGGAACTCTCCTGCACTGCTGGTGGGAATGCAAATTAATACAACCACTATGGAAAACTGTTTGGAGGTTCCTCAAACTGCTAAACATGGAGCTTCCCTACGACCCAGCAATCCCACTCCTAGGTATCCTCCCAAAAGACACAAAAACACTGATTGAAAAAGATACCTGTACCCCCATGTTTATTGCTGCTTTATTTACAATTGGAAAAACATGGAAGCAGCCCAAATGCCCAAAAGTAGATGACTGGATTAACAAAGTGTGGTACAATGGAATATTACTCAGCAACCACAAAAGAGAAACACATGTCTTTTGCAGCAACTTGGATGGAGCTGGAAAAGATCATGCTTAGTGAGATAAGCCAGAAAGAGAAAGAAAAATACCGGATGGTTTCACTCATAGCAGGAGTATAATATCTACTTTTAGTATCATCTACTTTTGGGTATTTGGGCTGCTTCCATGTTTTTCCAATTGTAAATAAGGCAGCAATAAACATGGGGGTGCAGTTATATTTTTCAATCAGTGTTTTTGTGTCTTTTGGGTAGATACCTAGGAGTGGGAGAAAATAACAAAAATAATGAACAACCATATACCAGAGACATTCTGCAGGGGTGGAGTGGGAAATGGGATCAAAAACGGGGGTTGGGGAGGGAAGTGCATGAGATTTTGGTAATGGCACACGGGTAACATGGTGATGGGAAACCCGCAGAGATTACAATTGAGATGAAAAAAAAAATATACAAAATGATGTAAAAATAAACTATTATATAAAAAAAAAGAACACATGCTGTAGCCTGAAAGGCATAGCACAACATACTTTGTGGATCACAGATGTAATATATTCATCAAGACATAATCACAAGTTCGCTTATTTAATCACTCAAATCATTCAGATTTTGTATTGACAAAATTTTGTGAGAATAACTTTTTTAGATCATGATACATTTAACGATTCAAGAAAAATTTAGTGACTCAACTGATAGATATTAAACAGTGTGATCATCTGACTGCATATAAAAAACACATTTGTTTTCTAACTCAAATTTATTAACCCCTTTGGCAGCTTAGTTAAGGATTTTCTGAGCAGAAAAGCTAATATAAAATGTATTAGCTTTCATACTTAAAGGCACTCAGGGCCCTCTTGAAACTCAGCATCAATTTTTAACAATACATTGGCAGGGTTTTCCACTATTGTGAGATATGTAGCAAATTATCCACAAATAATTTCCCCAACTTTGGCTTGCCTAGAGAAGTTTCAAAACAATAATTCATAGAGACTACTGATACATATGTTACTTCACTTTTTTGCATGGTAACACCATTTCCTCTGTTAAATATTTACACAACTTTGGAACAATGGTACTAAGAGGATGCTGTGGGAATAGTGTCAGAATAAGAAACTGACCTTGAGTGTATAATAACTCATTGATTAGGCTGGAGGCAAGAGAAAAAAAAAACACATAAAAATTTATTAAAGGTATTCCATATTCTACAGCAATAATTCACTCCCAAATACCAATTTTTCTATCATATCCATGATAAAATTCCTCCCTCTAAAGAAATACAGCTTTTTGATGCCTAGGTACACAGCACAATTTTAAAATGTAATAGATATTTAATGTGAAATGCAGCAGCTGTTTTCTAATTTCTTAGACATCCTTCATAAGTTTTCTTCAAAAATGTTTCATTCTATGTATTTTTATTAGACAGTCCTTTACTTACTGCCATTATACAGGATGCTTTTACATTTGCATTTGGATGTTAACACACATTCACACACATGAACACTGTTTTGAAGTCTAAGCTAGAATTTCTGCACATGGCTAATGAAAGTTATATGTGTTTAGGGGAAAATATAGGTATTTGCTAGTTTGAGTTACACTAAATTGCCATGAATTATGGGGCACCTAAAGGAGAGGAGCCAGGAGAACAAAAGTCTAGCTGTTGTTTTGCAAAAAAAGAAGAAAAAAGGGCCCTCCCTGGTGGCGCAGCGGGTTAAAGCACTGCACTAAGAAGCTAAAGCCACTTCCGCATGAGTTCGATCCCTGCCTGCCCCGGAGGAGATCCACATGGCGTGGCAGACCTCTCCTGACAGGCCCGCTGCTCCCCTCAGCAGTGTACTTCGTCGATCTGCCTGTTCTGTTCCCCACTCTGTCCCTGGTGAATCCTCTCAACCTCCACATCTCTGGCCTGTACCCCAATTCTGTATGAATAAATAGATAAATCTTTTAAAAAAAAAAGGTGTTTATAAAATTACAAAGTAAATAAAAATATATACAGCAGATTAAAAAAAAAAGAAGAAGAGAAGAAATTAAAGCTTGAAAGCTGCCTTACTACCAAAGCATTTACGGGGTGTGTGGGTGGGGAAGAGGCATGGGGCCCATAGACTGTGGTGAAAGGCTGGAGGTGGTATTATAGAGTGATATTTTATAAATACATTTTTTACATAATTCATCATTTTGCATATTTTTTCATCTATGTTGTAACCCCCATGGACTTCTGATACCACTTCACCCATGTGCTCTTACATCCCAGTTCCAATCTATTCCCCTCTCTCCTTCCTCATAGAATGTCTCTGGTTTACAGTTGTTTGTTGACACTCTTTTTTTTGCTTTATTACAATTACTGTATATTATATATACAGTATATATATATATATATAATTTTTCTCTGTCCCTGATCCGTTACACTCATGCTATGAGTGAAACCTTCTGGTATTTTTATTTTTCTTTATGTTTTATATCAATATGCAGACCTTTTAAAGCTTGTCTTTATCTATCTCTTAGTTTAGTTAGTCTATATCCCGCATATTAGTGACACCATCCAGCATTATCTTTGTCCGTCTTATTAACTTTACTTACTTCACCCATTTTATATTGCCTTAAATGCCATGATTTTTTTTCCCCCTTCCTTGGGAATGCTACATTTGGTATCTTGCATCTTCTTAATCATTTTCCTAGAAACTTTAGTTGTTTCCATAATAAATAACACTGAAATATACATGGGAATACACATTTCCTTTCAAATTAATGCTTTCTGATTTTTTCAGGAAGATGCCTAAAAGTGAATTACTATTATTGTATAGCAAATCTATAATTAATATGAGGAGCTGCCATACTGATTTCCATAAGGGCTTGGAAGTCTATTTTGCCACCAGCAGAGAAGGGTGGTGTCCTTTCCTCCACATTCTCCTCAGAAATTATTGATTCTGTTCTTTAATCTGGGCCATTCTCACAGGTGTGAGATGAATTCTGTGGCATTAATTAGCATTCCCTTGATGATAAGGGATGATGTACAATTTGCCTGTGCCTGTATGCAGTTAGGATGTTTACTTTTGATAAATGTCTGTTTAATTATTTCCCCAGTTATTGATTGGTTATTAGTTTATTTATGTTGATTTGCATGTATTTTATATGAATTCCCAGATATATGTATGTCATGCGAGCGTTTTTGATGTGATTATAAACTTTCTTAATTTCTTCTTCCTCTAACATTTCTTCTATATGAGAAGGCAACTGATTTTTGATGATTGACTTAACACCCTGACTCTTTGTTAGACTAGTGAATTTGGTTATATATATATTTTCCCCTGTGGAGTCTTGAGGGTTCTCTATATTAATTATCTCATAATCTGCAAAAAAATGATAGAGTTACTTCTTTATTCCCTATTTGGATTCCTTTTATATCCTTCTCTTACCTAAATTGTTCTAGCTAGGACTTCCAATACTATGTTGGACTTCCATTTACTTTTAGTAGTAAATGTTCTTGTCCTGTACTAAATCCTAGTGGAAAGGCTAATAGTTTTTCACCATTTAGAGTGATGTTAGCTGTGGAATTGCTGTATGTGTTTTATTTTATCATACTTTTTTGGGAATTTTCAATAGAACATTACATCAGTATCAGCATTTCTAATTAGAATGTGCTCTGATTATAAGAAATTTGAGATTATAACATCAAAATGACTGAAACAAGAATATTTACAGTTAAGTACCTGGTTCACAAACTTCTATAATGAGAAAAAAAGATAGTATACAGAAATATAATTTATTTAAAATTGTGGTTGTATGCTAATTCAAATGTTCCAGTATGTTATCAATTTTGGAGAATGATCATTGTGCACCTGAGAAAAATGTGTGCTCAATTTTTTTTTTCTTTTCTTTTTTTTTTTTTTTTTTTTTGCAGTGCTTAAGCCCATGGTGTTTAGGCCCTTGTTTAGAGCTCTAATATCCTATTATGCATACACTTTCTCTAATATCTGTTTACAAAGATAAAAATTGTCTGTCATGTTTTTGTGTTCCTTCATTTGGTGACTATATGATTATGTTGATGTTATATGTCTTTTTGATGAATTGTCCCCTTAATCATAATGCAGTAACTGTCTATGTCTTTTTACCATTTTTAGTTTGAAATATATTTTTATTTAATATAAGTATAACCGCCCCTACCCTCCTTTTAGGCCCATTTGTTTGCAGTATGTTTTTCCTATCCTTTAACGTTCAATCTATATTTATCTTTCGTAATTAAATGTATTTTCTGTAGACAGCAAAGGGTTGGGTTCTGTGTTTTTTTGTTTGTTTGTTTTTATCTTAATCCAACCCGCTACTTTGTATCATTTTATTGATGAGTTATACCATTCACATTAAGAGTTAGTATTGATATATTGACATCCATAATTGTTCTTTTTTTCCTTGTCTTTTTTTTTTTTTTTTAAGATTTATTTATTTGTACATACAGAACTGGGGTTCAGGCCAGAGGCTCAGGGGCGGTGAGAGGCTTCACCAGAGACAGAGTGGGGAACAAAACAGGCAGATCGATGAAGTGCACTGCTGAGGGGAGCAGAGGGCGGGTCAGGAGAGGTCTGCCACACCATGTGGTCACCTCCGGGGCAGGCGGGAATTGAACTCATGCGGAAGCGGCTTTAGCTTCTCAGCGCAGTGCTTTAACCCGCTGCGCCACCAGGGAGGGCCCTTTTCCTTGTCTTTTTTTCTAATTCTATCCCTTAACCTTATTCTATTCATCCCTCTGTTGATTTTAGGTCTAGTATTACTGGCTGATTTTATTTATTTATGTATTTATTGATTGATTGATTTATCTATTTAGTTATTTAGTTAGTTAGTTTTTGGAGTGGGGTTGTAATGAAATTTTGTTTGTCTGAGAAGCATTTTATTTTCCATGATAAAGGAAAGGGTGCTTCTATTTAGTTATTTAGTTAGTTAGTTGGTTTTTGGAGTGGTGTTTTAGTTGTAATGAAATTTTGTTTGTCTGAGAAGCATTTTATTTTCCATGATAAAGGAAGGGGTGCCTCTCATGGTAGTGTATTCTTGGCTGGTGTTTGCAGATTTGAAGTTCATTGAATATGCCCCTCCATGCTTTTTTTGCCCATAGTGTTTGCTTGGAGAAATATGATAAAGCCTGATTGTATTTACTTTTTACTTTATCTGTTTTTTTTTTTTTCCACCCTTGTCAGTTTTATTTTTATTTATTTATTTATTTATTTATTTATTTTTATTTATTTTTTTATTTTCCTTGTCTTGGACCTTTGGGCATTTTTCTATTATGTGTCCAGCTGTAGCATTGTTTTCATTGTGATAATTTGTTTTTCTTCTAGCTTCCAGTATATCAATCTTCATTTCCTCCTTCAAGCTTGGGAAGTTATTTTCAATTAACTCATTGGTTTCTTAATCTCTCTCCTCACTCTCTGGAATGTGTATGGCTCTTATACTCCCTTTCTTCATTGCATCTGAAATTTCTCAAAGTGTTTCTTCATTTTTTAATTTTATTTTTTCTTTCTTTCTTCCTTTACTTTTCTTTCTTTATTTTACTTTTTTTGATTAATTCTTCCATTTCTCCTATTTTTGTAGCTTTTCTCAAAGTTTTGGAGCTCCTCCATTAGTCTTTGGAAATCCTTCAGTTCTTTCACTTTCTTCTTCAGTTCTATCTTTTCTGTGTTTTCTCATGGCTTTTAAATTGTTTCCATCATGAACTTTTGAATTTTGTTAGGTGGTGAAATTCTCTGGCCACATTTTTATGTTGGGAGGTTGACTTTCTGTAGTTTATTGTTTCCAGAAGGATCTGCTTGATCAATTTTTGATTTTTTTTTTCCCTATTGTTAAACATTGACTTTGCTCTGCTTGTGGTGTCATTGTACTGCTGGTGCTGGTAGTCATGGCTTCTGATTTCTTTCTCACTGAGATGTGGATAGGTTAGCGTGGTGTCTGAGCCACTGTGACTGGGCACATATCCAGACACTTTGAACTGTTTTTTTTTTTTTTTTCCTTGCTCCAAGAGTCCCTTCTTTTCGGGCCCTCATTGTGTATGATGGAATCTGACATTTCAGCCAGTGGTGGTCAAGAGTCTGTTATGGAACCCTATGCCTCCAGAAACAAGCTGAGACCCAGCTTGGGAGGTTCCTTCAAGCTGGGTGGTGTGATTTTCTTTGTTGAACCATTAGGTCATTCTAGGTGTGTCTTTTAGCCACAGTTAAAAAGAGAACAAGAAGTGGAAGAAGGGATAAGAGGAAAGAGGGTGATGAGATGGAGATATAAAGCAAAAGAAGGTGATAGGGAAAAGTAAGGGTTAGTTGAGGGGAGAAGTAAGAGGAGGAAGGAAGGGAGGTAAAGTGACAGAAAGACAAACTACATTAATGATAATAACATTAAAGGAGAAAAAGTAGGAAACAGAACACAGAGGTAGTAAAGAAGGAAGGACACAAATGCCAACCCACTGACCAACAAACACACAATTAATTTGAGTAGAATTGCCTCTCAGACTTCTGATTGTTCTCAGTAAGTCAGTCTTTGCAGTTTTAGTCTGATCTCCTGGGGAGTGCCATTTTGCCTGGATAGAATATGTTCCCGGAGACTGCACTCTCCCCTTTGGTGTATTCATGTAGGATATAAAATGTACTCTTGGAGGGAAGGGATAAACTGCTGGGTGTCCAGCATTCTCTGATAATCTCCACGGCAGCTGTGAGCTTGGGAAGACCTCCACTCTTTCCAGTTCCCTGAGGTAGTGGGCAAATGTGGGGGCTCCTGAGGTGCTTCTATTAGGGCACTTGTGGTATCTAGAAGCCCAGAAAGTAGGGATTGTCCCTACAAGATTCTTTCTGACGCCTCTCCCTCTGGTGGTCAAATAGTCTGTCCTTCCTGAAATAACCTCAGCAAGACCTCCCAGTTTCAGGTGCAGGTGGCTGGTGATTTTGTTCTGATCACTAGGTCACCAGAGACATTTCCCAGTAGGCCTTCACTGCTGTGGTTATTCCCACTGGTCACCAGGAATAGGTTTGGGAGAGAACATTCCAATGAAGGTCTCCCCTTCTTCCTCCCTCCCCATGCTGCTCCAGCCCTGCTTCCTTTGCCTTCCCATCTGTCATTTCTATAGTCTTTGGGTGTCCCAGGCTTCTTCCATTGTCTCCAAACTTTCTCTTTTCTTCTCCTGGAAAAAGTGTTCCAGCTTTGTGGGCAGGGGTGGGGAGGTGAGGAGCAGGGGGAAGGGTTTTAGATCACTGATTCTCTTTTCTCCCTTGCTCTGTTTTTCTTTCTTTTACCTTCCCTCTGCTTTAATTGCAACACCAACTTTGTCCAGTTAATCTGGGACCCACCAAGAATTCACCACTAATTCTTCCAATCAGTTGTGTTTATGGGAGAGTTCACTCCTAGCATCACTTTGCCGCCATTTTTGTAATGTCTAATGTGGCTCAGCTGTTTATTACATCTGAGTTCTAAAAACAGTCTCATAATACCTTTGATATTCTGTACAGCGAATGTTTTTTTGGGAGAGGTTGTGTTAGATTATTCATAGTTGTTGGAGACAACATAATTAACAATTAAATGGAACTGTGTAGTTTAAGAATAGATGGATATCTGAGCAAAATTAAAATGTCTATCATATTCAACTGTAACTTGACTTGTGTTTTCATATTATTATCTTGTTTGTGGTATTGTACACTTACAATAAGAATATAGAATAGTTATAGGCTAGACATTTCTAGCTCCATTTAAACTTTATTAATGCTAGAATGTGCATTGTTCATTAGCATATCCATCTCAATATTAATTCTTCTGTATTTATTTCTCTCTTTTGTGATCCTCTAGAAGTTTAATACCTGAAGCATTGACACTTCCTACCTAAATATCAGGATTTCTATCTCATACATTCAAGTAATGGAATAAGGGTTGAGACTACAAATGTGATTAAAGTGTAGTTTTATTTTTATTATGTAATTTGTATAAAGAAGTACATAAGTATTTTTCAGAACAACAACAACAACAAAAAAAAAATTCTGGAAGAATTTTACCTCTAGGTGAATGTGAACATGTTATTTATATATGTCTCTACAAAATATTACATTTGTGACAGCCTCTTATAAGCTGTTTTTTGTTTGTTTGTTTGTTTTGCAATGACAAAGGAAGTGAGATTATGGAAAATATTCGATCTAGATCACAGAAAGATGTCTCTTAGGCTTCATATTTCACTTTGTCATTTAAACATTTCTCATTGCATATTAAAATTCAATGATTTAGATCTTTGTTATATTTCTTATGGAAATTACTTCATGGTTCCTAAACAAGACCTGATGGTAAGAAAGGATATCATTTCCTGTTACTATAATAGTGGAAATGATAAACAAATTGTGAATAGTAGTAAAATTATATTGTTTATAATTAGCCACTACTGAAATTCTACAGAATTATATTTTTTTTCTGCTTTTTTTTTTTTTAAGATTTATTTATTCATACAGAACTGGGGTACAGGCCAGAGATGCGGAGTGTGAGATGATTCACCAGAGACAGAGTGGGGAGAAGAACAGGCAGATCAACGAAGTACACTGCTGAGGGGAGCAGCGGGCGGGTCAGGAGAGGTCTGCCGCGCCATGTGGATCTCCTCCGGGGCAAGCGGGAATCGAACTCATGCGGAAGTGGCTTAAGCTTCTTAGTGCTGTGCTTTAACCCCCTGTGCCACCTGGGAGGGCCCCAGAATTATATTTTTAAAGAAATCTTGAAAATAAAATATTTTGTTCTTCTGTTCTTTTGACAAATAATGTAACATTACTGGTATACACACACACACACTCATATATATAAAGAATATATAAAGAGGAGAGCAGTGGGCGGGTGAGGAGAGGTCTGCAGGGCCATGTAATCACCTCCCGGTGTGGATTACACTCACACCGAAGCAGCCATGGCTTAGCTTAGCTGTACAGTGCAACACTCCAAACTGCTGTCCCACCAGGGAGGGACTTTTATAATTTTCAATTATTTTTTGAGTTAATGTTTGGATACCCCCATCAGGTCTTACCATCCTAGTATACCCATCATCAATAATCACTAGTCCACTACCATAGTCCTTTGCGCTTCATTTACTTTTTTTATTCTTAACGGGCCACCCACTTTCTTGCTTGTGCCTCAGTTCTGGAATCAGTTATCAAGGTTTAGTTTTTAAGTTTGTCGTTATCTGACTTTTTTTTTTTTCATTCCACATATTAGTGACATCATCTAGTATCTATCTTTCTCCTTCTGACGTACTTCACAGAACATGGTATCTTCCAGGTGCATTCATGTTGCAGTAAATGCCATGAAATTATATGTCTTGAATGCTCAATATTCCATTGTGTATATACATGATTTCTTCTTCATATACTCATGTTATTTGAGGCATGTAGGATGTTTCCAGAATTTAGATATTTAAATATAGTGAAACACACACATTTATACACACACACTTTTTTTTTTCAAAATAGTGTTATTTTAGTGTTTTTCCTTATGATTTATTTATTCATACAGAAAAGGGTACAGGCCAGAGGTACAGGGTGCAGTGATGATGAGATTAACCAGAGACAGAGTGGGGAGCAGAACAGGCAGACTAATGAAGTATACTGTTGAGGGGAGCAGCCAGGAGCAGACAAAAGAAGTCTGTTGCAACATGTTGGTCAGTTCCCTGGTTGGGTATCAAAAGCATACTGAAGTGGTTGTGGCTAGCTTCTCAGTGTTGTACTTTAACACATTGTGTCACAAGGGAGGGCCTTGAGATTTATTTATTTACTTATTTCTTTACTTACTTATTTATTTTTATGCATAGAAGAGCTGGCACATAGACCAGAGTTGTGGGTGTGTGAGAGGCTTTACCAGAGACAGAGTGGGGAGCAGTGCAGACAGAACTAGTGAAATACACTGCTGAGGGAAGCAGCAGTTGAACCAGGAGAGGTTTGCTGGGCCATGTGGGTCACCTCCCTAGGAGACAGGACAAATGCTGCAATGGCTGTGGAAAGTTTTATAGTACTGAGACTTTAAACTCCTACACTCCTGAGGGAGGACCCATCTTTGGAGATTTGTTACAATTCACTTGTGAAGGCATCTGATACTGGGATTTTTTTTTTTTTTCCTGTCCTGGGAGACTTTAGATTACTATTTCAATTTCCTCACTTGCAATTTGTTTGTTCAGGGTTTATTTATTTTTATTTTTTTTTATTTTCCCCCCATAGTGTATTAAATTATTATATAATTCTAAAAGCATGTATATCTTCTTCTTCTTTTTTTTTTTTACTTCATTGAGCCACTTACTGTAATATGACCACAAATCGCCTCTCTCTTCTGATTTTCTGTGGCTTTTTTAAAATTTTAGTCTTTAAATTTCAAACTTATTTATTCTAATTTATTCTCCTTAGTTCATTGGTGAATCATGACAGAGGTTGAATATTTTAATAAATTTTAAAATAATCATCACTTGATTTCAATGATCCTTTTGACTATTTTTTAAATTTCAATTTATTTCAGCTTTGATTTTTAGAGTTGCTTGTTATTTTGAGCTCTATTTTGCTTGTTTCAGGACGTGGGCTTGTGTTGCCATATGTTTTCCTCTTAGAATTGCATTTGTTGATTTGTAAATATATATGAAGTCCATGAAGTCTACATTTTACTTAGGACTGTTTTATCCCAACTGGTTCGGTATCCATAGTGAGAGTGCTGTGTTCAAGTCTCCTACCACAAATGATGTGTGTGCTTTTTTGTTTTTCTTCAGTGTTTGTTTTTTGAATTCATAGTAGTTTCCTGATGTATTTTGACAACTTTCTTCTGGTGCCCATGCACTGAAGAGTGCTATGTCTTAATGTATCTTGCCCTTCCATGTCTCTTGTTACCTTTTCACCAGAAATATGTTTTATTATGTAAATATGACTACACCTGCCTTTTTTGAGTCCAATTAGTTATAGGATATCTTTACAGTCCTTTACTGTAAGCTTTTTATTCTCTTAAGAAGTTAGGTGATTATCCTGGGGACAGCAGAAATTTGAATTTTGTTACCTGATCCAACTCGCTATTCTGTGTCTCTCAATTACTGAGTTCAGTCCATTTACATTTAATGTGATTATTTATAGGTGATAGTATGTTAGCACCTTTGTTTTTAATATTTGGTGGTCAACCTATTTCCTTATTCAGTTAGTTATTTGGGTATGTCCCCCTCTTCAGCTTAGATATATAAGTCCCTTTTTTTAATATTTATTTATTTATACAGAACTGGGGTACAGGCCAGAGATGCGGAGAGTGAGAGGATTCACCAGAGACAGAGTGGGGAGCAGAACAGGCAGATCCACAAGGTACACTGCTGAGGGGAGCAGGGGGTGGGCCAGGAGAGGTCTGCCACACCACGTGGATCTCCCCCGGGGCAGGCGGGAATCGAACTCATGCAGAAGTGGCTTAAGCTTCTTAGTGCTGTGCTTTAACCCGCTGCGCCACCAGGGAGGGCCCTATATAAGTCCCTTTTAATAGTTCTTGGAGGTATAGTTTGCTGTTGTAAATTCCTTTAGTTTCTCTTGGTCTGACAAAATCTTTATTATTTCCTCATATCTGAAGGAGAATATTGCAGAATATTCTTAGTATGCTGTTTTTATCTTTAAGTAATTGAAATATATTGTTGAATTCTCTTCTTGCTTGTACTGTTTCTTCAAAGAACATTGATGTGACTTGATCAGGATGTCTTTATAAGTTACCTACTCCCCTGTCCAATGGGAGGTTCAATATTCCTTCTTTGCCCTATCTCTTTAAAGTTACACTATGTTATGTTGTTAGTCTCATTTTATTTAGTATGGTGCGGCTGTTAGCTTCCTAGATTTGTATAATTATTACCTTCTCTAGTTTCAGAAGTTTTCCTCTATTATGTCTTTAAATACATATTTTGTTATTTTCTGACTCTCAGCCCACTGGGTATTCTTTTTGTATAATCTCATGGAGTTATGCGGTCTCTGTCTGTTTCTTTATTTTATTCCTATTGTTTCCTCTACCTATGTCCATTGCACATTTGTATCAAAATTACACTGACTCTTTCTTCAACCATAGTCTTCATGTGCAACTTTCCCCTTAATTTTTCATCTCCTTTATTTCCTTTGTTCCAATCATCAAACTCTATTTGTAGACCTTTTTTTCTTCAGTTCATTGATGTTATTTCTGAGACAATCAATTTTTAAGTTTTTAAAATTATTTTATCATTGTGATTTTGATTTCTTTATTTGATGGATAGAACATATGTGTCTTTGAAGTTGGTTTTCGAGGTTTATTCTCTCTCTATGTTGTGTGGTACCCTTAAGTAATCATGTTGCAGTTTATTTTTCTCTTCATTATTAGATTTGGTACCCAGCTGCTGTATGTGAGACTTCCTCTCAACATAACTGCAATTTCTCCAGTGGCCAGGGTTCTTACCTGTCTGGGTAAATAACTGCAAGTGTCTCATGTGATTTTACAAGGCTTCTTTCTTTTCTGGTTGGGCATTGGCCTCTGGCATTTTCCCCAGTGTAAGCTCATCATCTCACCAGTCTGACCTGATATGTGTGCGCTCTTTAGGGAGGCTGTACATCCTCTGCTTATTTGATAAGGGCATGGCAAGCTATCATTATAAGTATGAGGCCTCTGACCACTCTGGCACATCTTACAATGTGGTCTGGAGTCTGACCAGTCTAACCAGGTGCTGACTGGGCCTCACAGGAGGTCATCAGGCCTCTGTAGTTATGGTTATGTTTTGATAGGTTTGTTATAGATCAGAGACCTGTGATCTGTCCACCCTGCTTTAATCTTTTAGATCAACAGTTTTTACTTTCTTTCTTTATGATAATTTATATCAGTTAAACCAATTCCATGTACATAATTCAACTATTACAGGGCAGGGAGATGTGCACTACTGAACACCCAAACCTGCCTATTCTAAATAGGTTCTCCCATCTGCCACATCAAGACAAAACATATAAGATTTTAATGAAAAGGAGCTTTAATACAGTAAGTATACAATACAGAAGAAAAATAATATAATTTCTAAATCAAACACTGCAGTTACCCGTCCCCTCATGGGCAAAAGTCAACCCAAAAAGGGTTGGTCCAAAGCAAGGCCTGAAAGCCCGTCACAAGTCTATAGCAGAGTCAGAAATGTCCAGACAAATCTGGGAGGAAAAGAACAAAATCAAAATCAATATAAACACTTCTGTAGTCAACCTCCTCACAGGTCTCTCACCCACATCTCTTTCAACCAGGCCAGGGCCAAGAAATAAACACAGTTTCTCACATTTCTCCCACTGCTCCATGCAGCTTCCTCAGGTCTCTTTCCTCCTCATATTTCTTCTCTTCTCTTCTTTTCTCTGTTCAGCTCCATCCTCACATCCCAGCATGATTCTCATTGGTATGATAGGATTTGTAGTTCCAGTATTTGGAGTTGGAGCGGAGTCCATGAAATCTGTATCTTTTACACAACTATCTTAACTACTGTGAAGGATCTTAAGTTAGACAAAATGATAGCAAACAGGATAGGAGGGAGAGAGAAAGGAAAGCAGGGAGAGAGAGAGAGTATTATATTCTGGATATTCACCAGCAATAGACTTGTGGGTGAAGCAGCCTTGAAATTACTCTAGACCTTATGACATTTAATTACAACTATATGACCACAGGCCCACACAAAATCAACTCATGGGATTAGATATCAAAGTATTGTGAGAAATAATTGCACTGTATTGCTATAGGCCTCTATATATTGGTGTAAAATCTGCAATGATGGATAACTAGAAAACAGATTGGTTTGTGGATTTCTTTTTAAACATGTTCATTCTAAGCTCTCATAAATTATGTTATTTACCACTAGTAAAATTCCATCATTTAATATATTTTTGTTACAACAATTAAAGTTGTAATATATACTTTGTGTGTGTGTGTGTGTGTGTAGTATAGTATTGCCTAATTTAGGTTTTTAGATAAAAGTGTGTAATACATACTCCATGTCAGTATTATGTGTGGTAATAGTCTCATTACATAAGACCCAACTTGACTTCAAGTTCTGGGCCATAAACAATTGTAAACAACTGACTAAAGTTCTAGTACAGATGTATTTTATTTAAAACATCACACATATAGAATTATACTTTTTATATGAAATATTAAGTTGGAGACATGTATTTGAAATGTAGTTAAATAAGGGGCTATTTTTAAGTAAATAATAGTGAACTACATTTTGTTTGAAGTGCACTTAAGCATATGTAAGTATCATAGGCATTTTTTAATATAAAATAAATGACATTCTTACTCATAGATCAGAAAATGGAGGCCCACAGTTTGAATATAATATATTCAGATCACATTGCTCATAGATGATTTTACATGCTAGCATGTGGTACAGATTCTTTAATCACACTGCTATCACAGCTATTTCAGTCTCTGTGTCTAAGTTCACTCATCTCTAAAATTGATAAAATAATAAAAAGATACATTGCAGGCCTGATGTGAGGAATGACAAGTTAGTAAGACTGCACTTACACTGTTCCTGGGAGTGTTAATAGAATTAAAATATTTAGAACAGATTCTGGTCATAAGCATCCAATAAGTGTCAAACATAATGAGAAAAATGTTTTCAACATGATTTCAGAAAGGCTCAATGGGGAGTAGGGGAAAAACTAGTGAATACTTCAAGTCCAGACTAATTCATTCTCTCCTTTTTTTTTTTTTGCCCTCTCTCTCTCTCTATCTGTAAATGTTATTTCACTATGATTCACTGAACTTAAGAATTAATTTTGAGGTGAGGTTATTGAAGTGGTGGCTCCCACTTTCATATCACACTTGAGTCGTTCATATTGACCTGGGGTCTCTATAGATTTATAAACAAATCCAACTTTATAGACTGAGATTATGACCACCTATGCGCCTTCTACAGTTCTTGTAATAATACCAGCTGCTGTAAAACCTTTAGCATCAATCAAAGTGTATCTTATGTATGTATTTTTCCTATAACTAAATAAAATATAAGTACAGTTAGTACCATTTAGTAGAATGCAATATTGCCAAAATATTGATAGGTTATAATTCTGCAGGTCTTTAATTCTTGTTAGGGCAAGGTAAAATAGGTATTAAAGATAAAAACTTGCCCTCCCTGGTGGTGCAGCAGGTTAAAGTACAGCACTAAAAGTGAGCCTTAGCTGTTTCAGTGAGAGTTCAGTCCCTGCAGTTCAATCCCTAGAGGTGATCCACATGATGTTGCAGACCTCTTCTTGTTTCACCTGCTGCTCCCCTCAGCAGTGTACTTTATTGATCTACCTGTTCTGCTCCCCTCTCTATCTCAGGTAAAGCCACTCACTACCCCTGCACCTTTGGCTTGTACACTAGTTCTGCATGCATAAATTAAAAAAAAAAAGGAAAAGGAAACTCTGCATATGAGGGAAAGTTAGTAGTAAAGCTTGTATATATGATAGAGATGTGAGATGAACCAAAATGTAGCTGAACTTTTTTTGTGTTTGTTTGGTTTTTATTTTCTTCCACCACCCACCTGATCTTTCAACTCATTCTCTAATCTCCTGAAACATTATCCAGACAAATTTGATTTTCAATGTCCACTAGCTTAACAGTTTTTGCTTTATCAGTCCATCATCTTACAATCTTTATTTTACTCATCTGTGTGAAGTATCCATCTTTATTTTTTTTTTAGTTCTTGCTATACATAATTTCAATAAGCATTTTCCACTTTGTTGTTAATGACAACATTTTATCTTTCTCTAATCCTGAAATGTATTACACTGTGCAAATGTAATACATCTGTTCTTCTTCTTCTTCTTTTTATTTGCAATATACTGTGGAGTTCAATTCAAATGTTACAACCAATTCTGAATTGTAAAGCAACACAAAATATTTCTACATAATTTACTTTGTGGGTTCAGGCAAGATGGCAACAGAGAGAAGAAGCTGAAATCAGTACGTCCAAGCTCACACAGGTATATAAGACTAAAAATGGACCGTAGACTCACATGTATGAGTTTCAACCCAAATGAGGGCACCCTGGGTTCACTATAAGGGAGATAATTGAGGGAGACTCAGCAATTGGGGAGCTCCAGTAGAGGAGCTCTGATTTGGGACCACCCAGTCACCCAGAAGCTAAGAAGTACCTCAGAAGGGAGACTTGCTGCTCTTATGCCCCCTAAAGCCCTGAAGGTAAAGAGAGACAACTCAGCTAAGTGAGTGGAACCCAAGCTGCAGGGAAAGACTACTCAGAGTGGGCACATAGAGTCCTAGAAGTAGGGAGGGAGGACTGGCGGCCTGTGCAGTTGGGAGGTTTGCAGCCTTCCTGGTGCTCCCGTCATCCCCAGCCCTCACAACAGAGACCTGGAGATTTGTGCACCATTAAGGTGCTGCTGGCCTTCAAGGCACACAGAGCTCAGATGGTAAATAAAACCAGGCCACTGGCTCAATGGCAGGCCCATGTGCAGGGAAACCTGCAACTCTTCTAATGCATCCCACCCGCCACCACACTCCCATCCCATGGGCACATCCAAGCATAGAGGGAACCCAGGACATTGGAAGGATACACAGATCAACATGTGGGAAAGTGGGAGCCGTAGTACTGCTACAACCTTGGGCGTGGTAGCAGAAAGACTAGCTAGGGGGCTTTCCTTCTGGCATCCCTCCTTTCCCAGAAATCTATTTAAACAAGCCCAGTTCTGAAAACTCACTGGGGGAAGTCTCTGTCACCACCAAGTGGACAAACTATCACAAGTCACACATACCTGAAATCAGGTGGCTACTAGAATTACCAGAAGGAAACTGTCAGGGTCAGCCATTGTGCTGGAGGCCTGGGTGGAACGAAACCTCAAGAACATCCTTACTAGCCCTACTACATCAGGGGACAAAAAAAAAAAAACCCTGCAGAATCTGGGAAGTCTAATTCACCCAGTCTTAAAGTATTCCCAAGGGCCCAACCTAAAACCACAAGTACTAGCTAACTAGGAGCCACCAGATATTGAGAGGCAATTCTCCCCTACCCATGATGGCGTTTGTCATTTGTTTATTTGTTTATATGTCTATTCAGTTCCTGTACTACTCAGCTGGTAGAATTCTGTGTTCTTCATTCTTACACTGGTTTTCTGTCTCTTCTTTCTCCTTTCCCTCCAACATCATTTATTCTGTCTTTTCTATGTCTGACATTTCCCCAACATCTTCTCCTCCTCCCCTTCTTCCCCATTTAACCTTTACCTCCTATCAACATCCTCCATATCACATTTCCATACCATCCTCCCATCTCCCCTAACCTCTCATCTCACACTCTATTCCCCCTTTTTTTTAAAGATTTTTTTATTTATGCATGCAGAACTGGGGTACAAGTGTGAAACATAGTAAAGAAACTACAGTTTATTAGAAATTAAGAAAGTAAACTACTTTTAATAGGCTAAAAAAAAAACCACGGCCCTCCCTGGTGGCGCAGCGGGTTAAAGCACAGCACTGAGAATCTAAAACCGCTTCCGCATGAGTTCGATTCCCGCCTGCCCTGGAGGTGACCACATGGCGTGGCAGACCTCTCCTGACCCGCCCGCTGCTCCCCTCAGCAGTGTACTTCGTCGATCTGCCTGTTCTGTTTCCCACTCTGTCTCTGGTGAAGCCTCTCGCCGCCCCTGAGCTTTTGGCCTGTACCCCAGTTCTGTATGTACAAATAAATAAATCTTAAAAAAAAAAAAACACAATGCTTGCAATTTGATTATTTTTATTGGGCAAATATCATGAAAGACAATGACTGAATTTTTGCTGCCAAACTACTTAACACACTAAAGTTCCCAAGTCTCTCTGGAAACTGTGGGATCCTGCAAAGTTCTGTTAAATATGTTTTAAACAAATTATCCTTCCTCTTTGGTACCTGAAAAACTAACTTTATTTTTTTAACTAGGAAGTTGTCAGAAATGCACCAAAGTCAATAATTATTTGTGAAGGCAATATTTTAGATTATATATTTCTATATTAAATTAAGCAAATGCAATTGTCATAGAATCTCAAGCATCTCTTCTTCCCACTATGCACAGTGAAAGTGTAAGATGTCTGAAAGAGTTAAATCACCCCACTCTCTGGATATTAAAGTTTTACAGAAATCAGTGAACCTCACAAAAAGAAAGAAATGTAGCTGTGGAGGGAATTGTCCACATCATTGATGGAAAGCAAGGGGCCAGGCTGAGGCTGATGAAATAAAAAAGAAATATCACCAAGCAAAACCAGCCTGCAAAGAAACCAAAACCAGTAGGTTGTGAATGAACGACAGATTCTTACCTAAGAGCTAGCAAAGATTTTACATGGCAGAAAAAGAACACCTCAGAGGATCAAGGTGCAAAGTCTGTTAAAACATGACTGATTTTTTTTTTTGACATTTATGAAGGAAAAACAAGATGTTTCAGGAAAAGGCCACAGAACAGTGGATTGCTACTAAAGTGAAAAGACGCATTGGGGTTGAGCTCTGAGACAGACACTGGAGATTATTTTCAGGAGCAGAAACATTTTTCCTTCAAGTAATGTAAATGAGGTGACTGCATCAGTAGGATATCCACTTAATTTCAGATTGTGATTCAACAAGGTTATGAAAGATCCCATCTTAAAGCCCCACCGTGACCTTACATAATCTCTCAGTCCTGCCCATTTCATTTATTTTGTTTTTTAAGATTTATTTATGATTTCAAGAACTGGAATGTAGGCCAGAGGTGCAGGGGGTCAGGGGAGGGTGATGGGATTTACCAGAGACAGAGTGGGGAGCAGAACAGGTATATCTACTGAAACACATTGCTAAGGGGATCATGGGGGAGATAGGAGGAATCTATCTCCTTCTATGCTGCACCATGTAGGTCAGCTCCCTAGGAAGGGACTGAAGTCATGTTACAGTGGCTTGATAGTGTTGAGACTTTAACCTGTGATCCACCAGGGAGGCACAACACCTGCTTATTATAGAGTTCCTGTTCCATTTGCAGTAACAGGTAAGCATAATCCAGGCGAGTCACATGTTATTCCCACAAAGAGTATCTTAGCAGTGAGAAAGCTGTAGAGGTTCTTTGTAGCTTTTATGAGGATCATGAAACTAATTTCAGTAAATGACCTCCATTTTTTAGACTAAAAAGAAACACAAGTATTTGAAATTCTGCCTCTGGAGATATGGTTTCACTATATGGTAGACAATAACTTTTCTTAGTAGGAGATCTCACAAGTATGAGGTAATAGCTCATTATAGTTTTGACCAGTCTCTTAAAGTGATAATGTAAAGTGATAATCTTAAAGTGATGAGAAGGACCCTTCCTGGTGGCACAATGATTAAAGCACAACACTATGAAGCTATCTACAGCCACTGAAGCATGAATTCAATATCTATCCAGGGAGGTGACCCACGTGATGTGGCAGACCTCTCCTGACCCACGCGCTGCTTCCCACAGCGGTGTGTTTCAGTCAGTCTGTCCATTCTGTTTCCCACTGTCTCTGGTGAATTATCTCACCCCTCTCTGTACCTCTGTCCTGTGCTCCAGTTCTTTTCTCCATAAATAAGTAACTCATAAACAAAAAGTGATGATAAGCATTTTTCCATATATCTGCTGTTATTCTTTATATCATCTTTGGTACATTGCCTATAAATTTCCATCACTATGGTTCAATTGTGCTTCTCAACTGTTTTTATAGCTAAGTTCAATGATTTTTTTTCTTTTTTTGGTAAACCTTGGATTTGAACCTCTTATTGGTTGTGTGATATGTGAATATTTTCCACAGTCACAAGGTTGTCTTTTTTTAAAATATATTTACATTTGATTTTGTTATGTAAAACTTTTTCAAATTTAGGTAATCTTTATTTATTTATTTTTATTTTATTTGTTATGCAATGGAATTTCAGAGATAACTGCCATCAATATCATGAAACACCACAATGTTTTCTCCTATATACTTTATTATGTAGGACCTCAAATCTATGACCTTAACCATTTTGAACTTTTGTGCATGAAATCATTTTTACATTTTTATTGTTTTATACGTATAATCTCACTTTCCAAGAATGGTTTGCCCAATATATATGGTCATGCTTCTTTTTTTTTTTTTTTGTCATAAATTAAGTGTAGGCTATGCAGAAATGTTTTTATGTGTTTTTGATTCTGTTTTATTATTCCGTGCATCTATTATAATTCAGTACTGTATAATTGCTTTGTTCCTTTATAATATAATTTAAAATCAGGTAATATGTTAATCTTCTAGGCTCATGATTGCTTTAACTATTCAGGATCTTTTATGACTTCACATAAATCATAAATTTTTGCTTATGCAATTTTATGTCAGCTCTATGTATCACTTTTGGTAAAATAATATTTTTGATTATATTAATTTCCCCTATTCATTATCATATATTTTTTTGATATTTTTGTATATTCTTCTATAAAATTTAATTGTTGTTATAGTTTGTATCTCACAAATATCACAAATCCTTTGTTGATTTCTTAGTCATATAATTATTTTTGGTATAAATGTGTTTTTTTAATTAATTTTTCTTCTCACATCATCACTTGTATATAAAAATGCAACAGCATTTTGTATTTTGTAACCTGCCACTTAGCTGCATTCATTTATTTTTTCCAGTGGTAATTTTATTTTTTATAAGTATTTAGGGTTTTCTATATTTTCTATTATAGTTTCCTTATGTACCTTGGCATTTCATCATTTTGTTCAAATATATTTATCACACTATAAATCATTGTTGTATAAAATGATTAGTCATAAAACATTTTCCATTCCTGTCTCTTTTTACTTGTATTTTCATTGGAAATAAATCTATTTTACTTGCTACTACAGTTTTGGCTAGTTCTGCCTTTGTTTCATTGCCATTTGCTTGAAGGATTATCTTCCAGCTCTAACTCATAGTCAATTCTTGTATTTAGTACTGCAGTGAGTATCCTATAAACAAAAGACTATTGGAAACACTCTTTTCCTTTAAATTAACGATTCAAACAGTTCACATATAAGATGACTATTGAAGCATACATATTTACTGTCATTTTGTGTATTTTTATTTTATTTTCTGACATATTTCTTTTTTGTTTTTAATAGGTTTCATTTCTATTGTATTGTGTGATATTTCTGTTGACTTTTGTTTGAAGTTTATACTGAGCACTCTTCAGTAAAAGAAACATACACATATAATGGTATGAGACCTAGTGGCTAATTTAAACTGATACTCATTCTATTACTCACATGTTTACTTTCTTCTTTTTACACACTGTGTAATTTTGATTTTGTTACTTCTAGATGATATATTGCTGTTTTATAATTGTCAATTTAATATGTCTTTCAGGCTTGGATGTCTTTTAGGCTTGGATCAATGATGACATATTTTATAATTTTGTTTTTCTATAAATGCCCTTATGGGCCCTCCTGGTGGCTCAATGGGACTAAACTGAGCATTGCAAAGTTCACTGCACCCGCTTCAGTGCGAGTTCATTTCTGGTCAAGGAGGTGACTCTCTTTCTGTGGCAGACCTCCCCTGACCCGCCTTCTATTCCCCTCAGCAGTGTGCTTGGTAGATCTGCCTGTTCTGCTCTCAACTCTGCCTCTGGTGAATCTTCTCACAACTCTTGTGCTTTATTCTTCAAGTAGATACCTTGCATCATATGTAAATATATATATAAATATTTTGATAAAACTTGATATGGTTTTCCATGAAGTACCAAGGTTCATATTTTTTCACATCATTACCCACGCTTGTTTGCAAGTGGCACTTTTCTCAAAGGTGTGAAATAGAGCCTTACGGTTTTTATTGGTGTTCCCTGACAATAAGTGATGCTAGAATATATGAGCATCTTCATGTTTTCTTTGGAGAAGTGTCGATTTAGCTCTTTGGCAAGTTTTTGTATTGGGTTACTTGAATTCTTGTTGGTCTGTATGACTTTTACATAGACTTCTAGTAACTAGCTCTATGTCAGATTAATTATATTCAAATATCTCTTCCTTTCAGTATGGTGATTATTAATTGTAATATAATAATATAATTCTTTATATAGAAGTTTTTTGTTTTTTTTTTAGCTGTATATAGTCTCATTCTTCATTTTAATTTTTATTCCTCTGGCTTTGTACCTAATTTCCAAATACATCTTTAATTATAATGTTGTATTTTTGTGTGTTTTCTTATGTTTATTTTATGGTTTTGTGTCTTACAACAAATCTTTAAATCATCATAAATTAATGTGTGTGCATATGCAATATAGTGATCTAGTTTCATTTTGTTTTTCATATCGCTGTTCTGTCCAGTTTACCTAGCACCATTTGCTGAGGAGATCTTCCTTTCTCCAATGTGTCTATTTACTCCTTAGGCAATAAGTAACTTTCCATATAAATGTGGGTTTATTTCTAAGTTTTGAATTAGGTGACATTAATCTGTATACTTATTTTTTTATTCCATTACCTTAATGTTTTGATTAAAATTATATTTTATAATAATCTGAAATGTAAGGACCCTTATTTCTTCTTTTTTTTATGTAAGCATAGATTTGACAACTCAAAGCTTTATTTTGTGTTTATGTGTTTCCATATAAGTTTTAATAATGTTTTCTCTACATCTCTGTAGAGTTACATTGAAATTGTGATAGATGTTTCATTTGATCTATGTACTGTTTTGGGGTAGGATACCATTTTCACATTGTAAAATTTCCCCCGTACATGGTTAAGTAGTAACTTTTCATTCATTTTTGTCTTCTACTCATTTTTAAATTGTCTTAAATTTTATTGACTAGATGTCCATTGTTTGATGGGAGAGAGCTGGCAGTCCATGTGCTATCAGTGCTGCTCATAAGATAAACACTTGTCCCAGAGAGTAAGGAAAGTGAATTTCAAACCAGAGTGATGAACAATTACAGTTCTGCCTCAAGGTCTTCACCCCTTTCAAGGATGCTTACCTTCACAAACCCTTTGCTCCTCTTAGTCCTAACATGGCTGATGACTCTGCCTTAGGTGTCCTCTGCTCCAGACTAAACCCCAGGTTATGATTTACACTCATCTCTATCAATGAAGCATGGATCACCTCAGTGTCACCTTTATTGAAGCACATCCATTTCTGATGCCTAAGGTGTGCTAAAAGCCCACCCTAAGCATTGAGACTTGATGTAAGCTATGCAGCTCTTGTCAGCTGACAAATTCCAGGCAGAAGAAAAGATATTTCCTGAAAGATCAGGGATTTCTAATACTAGCTTATTTTATTATCTCCCTTTTTGTATAGTCATCATATCAAAAATATTCTGAGCAACCATTAGCTTACAACTAGATTGTCTTAGCCCCATGAAATGACTGTCTGGCCCAGGTGGGCACACCCTGCCCCAGGGCATAAAATCCCTCTGCCTCATGAGACAGAAAGAAGGAAGATAACACCCATCAGGGAATGAAGATTCATGGGTAGTTTCCTAATGTTATTTTAACAGGTGTTGATTAGTATATGGCTGCATAAATTCCTCTTAAATTAGCCTTTCCTTAATCAATCACTAACTACTTTCTGCTAACCTTAAATTAGCCATTAGCCTTTCTTTAGACAATCACTAATGACTCTGCTAACAGAAAATTTATTATTTTCCTAGACCCCTAACAACCCTTGGCTAACATAAAATCCATCCTTTTCCAGGACCCCTTGCCTCTTGATTTATAGTTAACCACCTGTATACATAACTGTTATCAAAAATGTGTGTAATTCAGTATACCATGAAATGACAAGAAATAATACATTTTCCCCCGTTAAAAGTTTAATAGTAGGTTAATTTACATAGAAAACCCTAAAAACTCCACAGAGGAATTAATCAAAACCATCAACTAGTTTAGCAAGTTAGCAGGATATAAAATCAACACACAAAAGTCAGAGGCCTTCCTATACACAAACAACCAATCAGAAGAAGCAGATTTTTTAATCCCCTTTCCAATTAAAACAAAAAGAATCAAATACCTGGGAGTCAACCTAACAAAAGAGGTAAAAGACCTTTACAAAGTAATTACAAAACACTGTTAAAAGAAATACAAGAAGATACCATGAAATGGAAAGACATCCCCTGCTCATGGATAAGGAGAATTAACATCATCAAAATGGCCATCCTGCCAAAAGCAATATATAGATTTAATGCCATCCCAATAAAAATCTCAATGACATTCTTCAAAGAAATAGAAAAAAAAATGTTAATGAGAATCATATGGAACAACACAAGACCTCGAATAGCCAAAACCCTCATGTCTAAGAAAAAACAGAATGGAGGCATTGCAATTCCAAACTTCAAGCTATACTACAAAGCCACAATAATCAAAATTGCATGGTACCTGAACAAGAATAGACATACAGACCAGTGGATTCAAGTAGAAAACCCAGATATAAACCCACAAGTTTATGGACACCTAATTTTTGACCAAGGAGCAAAGCAGATACAATGGAACAAAGAGAGTTTGTTCAGCAAATGGTGCTGGGAAAACTGGGATGCTACATGCAAAAAAAAAATGAATCACTATCTCACTCTATACACAAAAATCATCTTGAAGTGGATTAAAGACCTAGATATAAGAACAGAAATCATAAAATACCTGGAAGCATAGATGTGCCAAAAACTACACAACATACACTTCAGCAACATCTTTAAAGATAGAGCACCCAATGCCACAGTAGTGAAGGCAAGAATAAATAGACGGGACTACATCAAATTAAAGAGCTTCTGTACAGAAAAAGAGACATTACGAAAAACAGACAGCCCACTAATTGGGATTTTTTTTTTCTCACACAAAACTAGTGATAAAAGTTTGATCACAAAAATCTACAGAGAACTGACAAAACTCAACAAAAATGAAGTAAACAACCCCATCAAAAAATGGGCAGAAGAGCTAAAAAGACACTTCTCCAAAGAAGAAATGCAGATGGCCAACAAACATATGAAAAATGTTCAATATCACTTGTAATAAGGGAGATGCAAGTTAAAACCACAATGAGATACCATCTCACCCCAGTGAGAACGGCACATCTTCAAACAACTAGCAACAACAAATGTTGGTGAGGATGTGGAGAAAAAGGAACTCTCCTGCACTGCTGGTGGGAATGCAAACTAGTACAACCACTATGGAAAACTGTTTGTAGGTTCCTCAAATTGCTTAACATGGAACTTCCCTATGACCCAGCAATTCCACTCCTTGGTATATCCACCCAAAAGACACAAAAACACTGATTCAAAAAGATGCCTGCACCCCCATGTTTATTATTGCTTTATTGACAATTGGAAAAACATGGAAGCAGCCCAAATGCCCAAAAGCAGATGATTGGAGTAAAAAATGTGTGGTACATGTATACAATGGAATATTACTCAGCAACAACACAAAAAAAGAAACACATGTCTTTTGCAGCAACATGAATGGAGCTGGAAAAAGATCATGCTTAGTGAGATAAACCAGAAAGAAAAAGAAAAGTACCAGATGGTTTTCACTCATAGCAGAAGTCTAATGGATCAGGCAAGAAAATAATAAGAATAATGAATAGCCATATACAGAGACATTTTATGGGGGTGGGGTGGGGAATGGAATCAAAAATGGTGGGGAAGGGGTGTGGATTGGACTATGGTGATGGCACATGGATGACTTGGTGATGGGAAGCACATGGTGATTGCAATTGAGATAAAAAAATAATGTACAAAATGATGTAAAAATAAACTATTATATTATAAAAATGTTTAATAGTGAATTCTTATCAATATACCTCATATTATGCAATATTGTCATTAACTATTTGCCGCACTGTATGAATAAAGACCTGCTAAGAACTGAGGAGACACTTTCAGCTGAAACTGACTCTGTGCCTTCTTCACTCCTTGCTCCTCAATTCCCCTCCCTCGCTTGCCAATGCCATTTCTACCTTCAAAGACCCTGTTATGCTGTTTGTTGTGGCTGGTCCATGACAGAGACTCTCTTGTGTTTTGTTTTGTTTCATTTTTAATCTTGTTCTGCTCCAAGATTCACAGGTAGTGTGAACCAGGCATTGCCATTGCTGCTCCAGACATTTGCCAGGAACTTCAATGAGTCATTTGCCAAGGACTACATTACCTCTTTCTGGGGCTTGAGAGAACTTAGCATGCCTATGTCACTTATAGGGGAGTACTCCCTATGAGCTGCTTGCTAAGGTTTGCTGGGTCCTACTCTGTCTATTTAGTTTGTTGTAAGCAATTTGAAAGGACTCAATTGATTTTACTCAAGGGAATACAGGGACTTTTCTAAGTAAAAATAAAATCAGAAATTCAAATTTAAAAAAAATAACTAAATTCAAGTAATGGCTCTCTCCAAATTGTTTTCATAGATTCCTCTATGAGTTTATAAATATCAGTGTGAAAGTCTATAGTCTCTGTACACCTTGTATTCATCTTCATAGACATGTCTTTAGAGGAACATCTTTATGAAGGATGGTATAGAATGTTCCTAAGATAAAATTAAATCTCTTAGGTTTAATAAATTATTTAACAAGTATAGTTTGCTGACAATTTTGAAAATGAAAAAAAAAATCTGCATTTAAATATTTATTTATGCATAGAGATTGGGGTACAGGCCAGAGGTGCAGGGGTGGCAAGAGAATCCATCAGAGACAGAGTGGAGAGCAGAATAGGCAGATCTACTGAAGTACACTGCTGAGGGGAGCAGCGGGCGGGTCAAGAGAGGTCTGCCATGCCATGTGGATCTCCTCCAGGGCAGATTGGGAATTGAACTCATGCGGTAGTGGCTGAAGCTTCTTAGTGCAGTGCTTTAACCTGCTGAGCCACCAGAGAGGGCCCACATTTACATTTTTAAGGAATAATCTACATAGACATGGAAGTTGGGGAAATATACAGATTGATAATAATATAAATAACATGGTTAACATGTTGATTGACATGCATTTGAATTTCATTCCTACCAAGTCATTATTCAGAAATTAAGCTTGCATTTAATATTGTCACTTAAAGTTCCACATCTATATAAAAATATAATCTAAATGTTTGTTGTGTAAACTTGTAGTGATGCAAATCTTTGCAATTCATGTTAAAAATGAATTTGTGGGAATTGCAAGAGAATATCAAGTAGAATATCAATACAAAATGTGTATTATAATTTAGCACAATATAACAGAACGACAGAGAAAGAGCTTCATTCTCACAGAAGAAAATTTTATGTGAATTTGTCTTTCAGCTGAGATGGAAGAAGAGCAGTGATTTATTTTTAGATTTTGATGATGACTTAGCACTGCAGGTATAGCCTGAGCTAAGACCCAGTGGAGAGAAAAATCAATGTGTTGAGGATACAGAGGGAAGTCTGCCAAGGCCAAGGCAGAGAGTAAGAAAGTTGTGGATATTTTGTGGAGATAGAAGAGGTAAATAACATATAGGAAGAGTTGATGACTATGCCAAAATGACAGGGAATTTCAAGCTAATTAGCTTATTAAGCCACTGCTGTATGTGTGAAACCTTAGGAAGCATAGTTAATTAGGGAATTGGAGCCAATCAATTTATTAAGCCTGATTCAAGGTCCTTCTTGGAGGTCTCTCTCTTACTGGAGTTGGAGACCAGTAACTGAGTGATTTTGTTCAGAACTTGAAGCAGCTCAACATGCCAATAGCTACCAGTAAATTATTTTCTGGGGCCCTCTCTGATGGCACAGTGGGTTAAAGCACAGCACTAAGAAGCTAAGACCTCTTTAGCATGAGATCATCCCCACCCCAGAAGTGATCCACATGGCACGGCAGAATTCTCCTGGCCCGCCCTCTACACCCTCAGCAGTGTACTTCATCAGTCGGCATGTTCTGCTCCCCATTGTCTCTGGTGAGTCCCCTCACCGCCCTTGCACCTCTGGCCTGTATCCCAGTTTTGTATGCTTAAAGGAATAAATCTTTAAAAAATATATTTTCTAAAGAAAATGTATGGGCATCTCTGGTAGCCCACATATTAAGTCTCAGCACCATGAAGCTATCAGAAGCCACTGCAGACTGAGTTGTATCCTGGAGATACAGATCCAGGAGGTGACCCACATGGCATAGCAGATCTCTCCTGGCTTGTCCATTGCTCCCCTCAGCAGTGTATTTCAGTCTATTTGCCTGTCCTGTATCCCATTCTTTGGTTAATCCCCTCACCCCAGCATCTCTGGCCTACAGGCCAGCTCCTATATGCATAAATAAATAAAAGTTTTTTTAAAAAATATATATATATGCATAAATAAAAGTTTTTAAAAGAAGATAAACTTAATTTATTTTTAATATTTATTTATATATGTATTCATACAGAAATGGGGTGCAGTCCAGGGATTAAGGGGCAGTAAGATTCACCAGAAACAGAGTGGGGACCAGACAGGTAGATTGAAGTACACTGATGAAGGGAGCAGTGGAAGAGATAGGAGTGGTCTTCCATGCCATGTGGTCACCTCAGGGCTGGGAATCAAACTCGCGTTGAAGTGGCTGCAGCTCACTTGCAGTCCTGCGTCCTAACCAGGGAGGACCCATAAACTTATTTCCATGATTACTTTTAAAGAAAATACTTTCACTTGTAAATCATGTAATAGATATAAAATATTCATTTGAAATATAAAATATATCCTCCCACCCCACCGCCTTGGTGGTGCAAAGGGTTAAAGCACAGCACGGGAAGCTCACCACAGCTGCTTCATCCTTGGACAGGGAGGTGACCCACATGCTATACTGGCTGCTCCTCTCAGCAGTGTACTTCATTGATCTGTCTGTTTTGCCCCCACTCTGTCTCTGGCGAACGCTCTCACTGTCCCTGCCCCTCTGGCCTATACCCCAGTTCTATGTGCATAAATAAATTAACCTGAAAAAAATAAATAGAAAGTATATATTCTGCAAATGATACTACTGTTATAGTTGCATATTATTTTTCTTTTTTCTTATGAGAAAAGAGATATAAAGTATCCATCTTTATATTTAGGATATTTGAATAATGAAATAATATTCATTAGGTTAAATTACTTTTCAGAAATGATACCATACTGACTATGACAATTTTAATCCATGGACATTCATCATGATTAAAATAATCAAATACCACAAAGTACATAGCAATTTAATGTGGTTTGAGTTAAGTGTATACATAACATAAATATCATTAATAATAAATCAAATATATGCATATATTAAGATAAGGTATTTATTTCTAATGAACTGTCACAATTACAGGAAAGAAAGTAATATGCATTAAATTATAAATGGATAGTTATATCAGGGAAGATGAGGGTTTATGTCTTGTTATCCTAATGATACCTGATTATTTTCTGTCCTGGTGGAGAAAAAAAAAACAAACTTTTATTTAATTTAAAGATTTGGGTCTTAAACACTTTTAATATTCTGAATATTTTTTGTTTGTATCTTCTGTTGCTTTAAGCTGGCCCGTGAGAATGCCAATGAAATTACTGGGCCTGATATCCTTTCATAACTACAAGGGATGGTTCATTACAGATAGGTTATTATGATAGTAGAAAACAAGTAGTTCCAACAAGCAAAGCATCATTAATTACATTTAAACTACTTACAGCATGTCAGCACTATGGGACTGCAAAAGCCAAATGGTAGTTAGAAACAGCTGCTTGAACCTAGGGCAGAGAATCTTAAAGCACACATGCATACAGTATAATAATATTCTGACCTGAAGTATGATAAATTCACCTTGTTTATTTTTTATATTTTTGTTTGTTGTAAAAATTATGTTAAAACATTGAAAGTAGGGCCCTCCCTAATGGCGCAGCAGGTTAAAAGCACAGCACTGAGAGGCTGAGGCCACTTCCGCATGAGTTCGATTCCCGCTTGTTCTGGGAAAGATCCACATGGCGTGGCAGACCTCTCCTGGCCCGCCCGCTGCTCCCCTCAGCAGTGTACTTTGTAGATCTGCCAGTTCTGCTCCCCACTCTGTCTCTGGTGAAGCCTCTCGCCACCCTTGAGCCACTGGCCTGTACCCCAGTTCTGTATGAACAAATAAATAAATATATATATATATAAAAAAAAAAACTTTGAAAATAATCAATGAATAAATGAGGAAAAAGCAAGAAGGCTTAGAACAGATTTATGGAGGTTAAAATTTATTTTTAAAAGAGTCAGTAATGGAAGGCATATCTGAGTACACGATCAAATGCTAACATTTGTTTTGAATTTCTCACAAATAATGTAAGCCTAACATTCCTTGTAAGGGATCATCCTTGAGAACTATTTTGTTCAGCTATATCATCAACAACTAATAAGTAGTTGAATATTGTTTTATGAACAACTTAAACCAAGAAAAGTATGTGATGGATCAATCCTCAGTATCACATATAACCCCTGTTCAGTAATTACATAATAAATGTTTGATGTTATGATGAGTAATAAAGTAAATAACAACAACTATATTGGATTGATAGCATATTGAGTGTCAGGGGCTTTGAAAACAGTATTTTATATAATCCTAATATACCACCTTCAATAATTATTTTTTGTTTTTGTAGTTGACAATATTGAAGAACAGTGAAATTGAATAGCCTACTCAAAATCAAATATATATTGATATTCCATAGCAAGATTAATAATAAAAAAAATTACCTATTTACATCCCATCCTTAATACCTTAAGCAGTTTCTCTTTATATAAGTAGGTGAATGAGTGAGTGTTAGGAGTACTGAAGATTTGCTGAGTCTCATACACAGTTGTATGTGTTACTGTTAGTAACATATACAAAGACAACATTCTAACAATTATTATTTAGTAAGTTTATATTCGAAGCAGAAGAGGCCCTCTCTGTTGGTAAAATGGATAAAAACGCAGTGCTGAAAGCTGGCTGAAACCACTTCAGTGTGAGTTCAATATCTGGCCCCAGAGGTGATCCCCATGATGCAGCAGACCTCTCCTGTCTCTCCCACTACTCCCCTCAACAGTGTATACTTCATCAGTCTGTTCTGCTCCCCACTCTGTCTCTTGTGAATTCTCTCACCACCCCTGCACCTATGGCCTGTACCCCAGTTATGTATGCAGACATACATAAATATTTATTTTTCAAAAGAAGCAGAAGAATGTAGTTATGCATTCAGTAGAGAAGTAGTGATGTTTTTCAAGGTATTTTTATTATTGAACTAACACTGGTCTTATGATACAAGATTCAGAAATATAGCTTCATTCCTTAAAAAAAAGCATATATATATTTATTGGGTTCATCTTTACATGATTATTTATGGTTTTTATTTTCAGTTACTGAACACAAATTTTCCATCTGCACACAATGTCTTAATAAAGCATCAACAGGCCCTCCCAATGGTGCAAAGGGGTAGGATGCAGCACTGCAAGCTAGCTGCAGCAGCTTCAATGCAAGTCAGATCCCTGGCCCCTGAGGTGACCCACATGGCACAGAAGACCTCTCCTGTTTTTCCCGCTGCTCCTGCTCAGCAGTGTACCTCCTCAGTCTGTCTGTTCCGCTTCCCACTCTGTCTCTGGTGAATCCTCTCAAGTGCCTGCACCTCTGGCCTGCACCCAAATTCTCTATGCATAAATAAATAAATCTTTTAAAAAATACAACATTAGCAATGGATTTACTACTTATCAAAAACATTTTAAGGTCACTCAATGAAAAACAGAAGTCATAGTAAGAACTAATTCTATCTTGCTTCTTATAGTCTTTATCTTATCAATTCGAAATGGAATTATACCATTTATTGTTCCATATCTGAAGTGCAGAAATTTGTATTTTATTCTGTTCTCATAAATTATTGAATACATTTTAAAGTGATGTTTATTATTATTTTATTTTAGTATATTTAGGTTTAAGTGAACAAGAAAGAGATATCACAATAAATCTTCTTCTACATTATGCTATTGCATTATCCATAGGATTTTAAAAATATATCATACACATGTCAGCAATAATCCTTTATACCACTTCTACTCAACATGAGATTTCTGCTAGTCATACTCAGATTTATTAAGTTAGTTCACACTTGATTGATTTAAAATCAAATTCATACCCAAACTGGATGGAGTGGAATCCCTTTATAGAGGAATTTAGTTCAGGGACTAGAGATTCTCTATAGCCAGTTTCTTGTGCCATAGTGTAAGGCTTTGTTATATTAATAGATCAGTGGCACCAGGAGGACTTGGGGAAACATCTGACTAAAGGTGTATCAATTTCATTGAAAAAAATGCAGAAACAGAGAAAGAAATGGAAGAGGGGAGGAGAGAGCAATGTGCAACATTAAAATCACTGGCTGCATTCCATTACTAAGATTTCTACTCTGGGGTAGAAATGGGATTTAGGTCAGAGGTGCAGAGTATAAGAAGAGTCACCAACAGAGTGGGGAGCAGAAGACATGGCTTTACTGAAATACACTCCTAAAGAGAGCAGCAGGCAAGATAGGAGAGGTCTGCTAGGATATGTGTGGGTTAGTTCCCTGGCAGGGGATTGAACTCAGCCTCCACAGTGATGGTGCTGATACTGAATCCTTAGGCCACCAGGGTGGCCCCAAGATTACATATTTGAATATGTAATAAATTGCTTTTTCTAAATGTCAGCATTTACATATAAAAGTTAAATGAACTATACATCTAATTGTACACAAAATGCCTATCTTCCTTTTTTTTTTTTTAAGATTTCTTTATTTATGCTTATTGAGCTGGGGTGTAGGCCAGAGGTGCAGGAGAGGTGAGAAAATTCACCAGGTAGAAAGCAGAACAGGCCCACTGATGAAGTACATTACTGAGGGGAACAGCCGGCGGGTCAGGAGAGGTCTGCCATGCAATGTGGATCACTTCCAGGGCGGGAATCAAACTCATGTTGAAGTGGCTTTAGTTTCTTAGTGCTGTGCTTTAATCTGCTGCACCACCAGGGAGGGTCCAGAATGTCTATCTTCTAAGTAACAACAGAAGTTGTTTAAAATAGATATGTATGTTGGCCTATAACTAGGAACAAATTGAAAAAAAAAAAAAAGCAGCATTCTTAAACTGTTGTTATTTTTATAATGTACTTACTTCTTACTTACTTTGGAAATTATATATGATTTTTTTGAAAATTTCTAAAACACATTTATCATCATAATCAGATTAATGGAAGCCATTAAACCACAGTACAAACTAGGACATTTCTAGTATTATAATGTTGGTTATAAAAGAAGAAACATGATATTTTGACTATTATTTAATATCCAAAATGTAGTGTTATGAGGTTATTTTTTTAATATTTACAGTTTGAGAGTACTCCAAAGAGAAAACTATAACTTAAGTGATAATTGGCTGAGAACAACCCTGAATTCCAAGGCATTTTCTCTGTTCAAGCTTAATTACTTTTTCTTTTTCTTTATCTATTGAAAGAAGTTATGAAAATTTTGACTTTGAAGAGGAAGAATATTTTTATTCTTCAAGCAAACTTAATTCTAGTATTTTTGTTCTTAACTTCTGTTTATATCCTACATTATTATCTTATTTTTATAGGCCATGCTACTTATCTTTGAAATTTTCTTCACAGTAGATTTTTATTTTAAATAAACATTATATTGCCATGTCTTTTACTGCTATACATTTGCCAACCTAAAAGCCTGTATTATCTTTGTCTTTTATTATTGCTGCTGCTGCTGTTGCTGATGATGATTTGATTCATCCTTGACTTATAATTTTCCTCTCTCTCCTCTCTCTCCTTTCTTATTCCTACAAATATTTTAGTCTTCTTTTGAAATTCAGTGAGAATATGACTGTTATCTAAGAGAACAGTTGATTGTTATAGTAACTTCTTTATAGTTCACCCTCTACACAGTAGCCCTTAAAATAAATAAATAAATAAAAATACCTCCAGATTTTATTTTGAACTGTAAAGAACTTAGAAATCATCACCTCTCTTCTTTCATCAAGGTCAGTATACATTGAAAATCTACTATGTACACTGGAACTAACAGAATACTTAAGAAAATTGCCACAGCAAAATCTTGAAAGATAGATATATACAAAGAATCACATTCAAGATGTGGTTTACTGAAACAAATTCAGTTGAATGGTAAAATTAATTAATTCCTGGACTCTGAGAGCAGACAAACTTGAAAATGAGAGATTATTGGGGTTCAAATAGATATTGAGTTACTCCCCACATTTAAATGCTTTATTTCCAGAAAGCAAAAGCTCTAATGATGAGGAATTTTAAAAAGGTGACTCCTGTAGGTCCAGGAGAGTAACTATCATGAAATATTTCTGGAGAATTCTCAACAGCAAAGGTACATTTTATAGAGGAAATCCCTGTGGAGCTTTATGTTACCTGGAAAAGTACATTTCTACAAGAGTAGCTCCCTATAGCATTTATTGTATAATACCAAAGCAGAGAAGAACATAAAGTTATGAAGCATATGTTGCTTTACAATTTGAGTACAGATTTATGAAAACATATGCTCTTAAGTGACAGATGTTAATCACAATACTATAGAATTCTTCTACTCTTCCCCACAAACTACCACCATGTCAACTCTACACAAAGTATAACCATAATAGGCTTTAGCTGAAATACCATGATACATCATACATACATGCACATGCATACATGTGCATACATACATACATATAATGCATATTGTGTGTATATGTTTATTAATTAAACCCTGTTGCCTATCCACTTAAAAACCTTCTAAAGGCATCCTGCTCTTTGCAGAATTAAGGCAAGATATCCCCATGTGCCCAATATTACAATGATATATCAGTCCACTATCCCTAACCTGGCTTTTACACTTTTCCTTGTACATGTTCAGTCTATTAAAAGTTAAAGGTATTTCTAATAGCTGTTCATTTTTGTAAGAAAACTAACCACCTTCCTAAAACATGCTGGATACCACTGCATCAGAGATAGATATTTTTGTTCACTAAGTGTAAAATTGGTGTTCTAAATAATTTTATATAAATGCATATCATCTATTTAAACTTAAATATACATATATGGATAACACCATTTATGGGTCAACAGGCTAAAATTTTAAAATAAGAGCCTATTATTTGTACATTGGATATTTTACTAATTATTAAGCCCTTTAAAAATGTTTTCATGCCATATGGATTTTTGATCTACAGAATACTCCTCTTTTAATTAGAAAATGAGTTTTCCTTCTTTAGTACAAACTGCATCCCAATTTGGGGTTTTTCAAATTGCAAAGCAATTTCTCACCAAAATGATAGCACTACCATGGTATATAACTACTCTGAGTGTTTTGTGATTTCCCCTGACTTACATTTTTTTTTTTTTAAAGATTTATTTATTTATGCACACAGAACTGGGGTACAGGCCAGAGATGTGGAGGGTGAGAGGCTTCACCAGAGACAGAGTGGGGAGCAGAACAGGCAGATCGACGAAGTACACTGCTGAGGGGAGCAGCGGGCGGGTCAGGAGAGGTCTGCCACGCCATGTGGTCACCTCCGGGGCAGGCGGGAGTCGAACTCATGCGGAAGCCGTCTTAGATTCTCAGTGCTGTGCTTTAACCCGCTGCGCCACCAGGAAGGGCCCTGACTTACATTTTTAATATACATTTAGTGTTAAAAAAATCTCAGTGTTTTCTCAGTTATAATATTTATTGATCACCTTCAAACTCAGTACAATTTAGTTTATGTTTTGCTCATAATCTTTAAATTGAAATGATTTGTTCACTAAAATATACTTTGTGGCACAGACTTTTTTTTTTTTTAAGATTTTATTTATTTGTTCAGACAGAATTGGGTACAGGCAAGAGGTGTAGGGGTGATGAGCAGGCTTCACCCAAGACAGAGGAGGGAGCAGATCAGGCAGATCAATGAAGTACACTGCTGAGGGGAACAGCGTGAGGGTCAGGAGAAATCTGCCTCACCTTGAGGACCACTTAACAGACAGAGGATCTAACTTGCACTGAAATGGCTGCCGCTGGCTTGCAGTGATGCGTCCTAACCTGGTGGGCCACCAGAGAAGGCCTAGCATAGACATTCCTTTAGAGTTAAAAGTAAAACCATGAAAGGGCTTTCCCTGGTGGCCAACAGGTTAAAGGGCAGCGGTACAAAGCTAGCCATAGAGGATTCACCACGAGTTCAATACCCCGCCAGTCAGGTGACCCATACAGCACAGCAGACCTGTCCTTTCTCACCTGTTCAGCAGTGAGATTCCCCTCAATGTGTACTTCTGCCTGTTTAGACCCCAGCGCTGTCTCTGGTGAATCATTGCAGCACCTTCCCCACCTCTGGCCAGTACCCCTGTTCTTTAGGCATATATATATATATATATATATATAAAGTAAAATCTTGAGAATAAAGCATTAGCAGCTAAAAAAAAAAGCTGTGATTTTACATTGTATATTCAATGAAGAAGTAACATTCTAGATAAAATGTTCGCTTAGTATTTATGCATAGAGTTCAATTTTTCATGTGACTCAAATTCTACAGATAATAGGATTTTGCTAAAAAAAAGTCTTATACTGGAAACATCTAATCTGATTAAACAAACAAACAAACAAACAAAAACATAGTAAGCATAGTGATTATGTATTGGTATTGCCAATTGATTTTTTTTTCATTTTTTCTTCCAGCATATATAAAACATAACTATTTAGTCGATTAATATATTTTTTTTTTATTTTCCACTTACATATAACCCATTGAATCTCACTGCAGACATGGTATAAGTTGTTAACTCATAGAATGGCTTCCTCAGGTGGAGAATGTGAATTTCAAATAAATGTTTATCTTATCACATATTATTCTGAGAAAAAAAAGTAAGTCATAACTAAAACTCTATCTTCTAGTCATTTATTTTTAATAATGTTCCTTACTGAATTAACTTTACTTAACTGCATTGTTTGTGTTTTAGAAGTGTAAGACCCCTTTCAGTTATATTACCATAGCACACCCAGCACCAGAAAAACCCAAGTCCACTAACACAGAACCTTTTGCTCTCTCCCTTCTTTGTTCTAAACCTTCCTTCCCCACCTGTGGTTGCTCGCATTCTTTAGTCAGTCTTCAAAGATTAGATATTTTTAGTTTGGCTTTGTTTGACTCTTTGCTTTCATTTTCTGTATTCCATATGTAGATTGCACCATCCAATACTTGTCTTTTTTCTGATTAATTTTGTTTAGGATAACCCCTTTCAACTCCATACATGTTGTCATGAATTGCAAGAATTTATCCTTTTGGCAACTGAAGAGTAGCATCCCATTGTGTGTGTGTGTGTGTGCTTGTCTCTCTATGCCACATAATCTTGCATTTTAATAGTTGATCTGCTATTGTCATCACTAACTTACCTATATTCCATTGTGATCAAGCATTGTGCTTACTTTCTTCTTTGTTCTCACCCACTCTTATCTCCCCTCGCCTTGGTGCTTCAGTTCTGTATTCAGCCACCTGAGGTTAGTTTTCAGCTTTTCTTTATCTGACTATTAATTTAGTTAAGTCATTCTACATCTAGGTGTTACCAGGAAGTAGCCGCTTTCTTCTCCTGATTTATCTCATTTAGATAATTCCTCCACCAATGCTGTTGCAAATGATACAAGGTTTATCTTTTTTTCTTCTAAGTATTAGTATTGCACAGCAATCCATTTTGTATATATACAACACCTTCTTGATTCACTTATTTATTCTGGAACATTTAGGTTGTTCCCACAATATAGATATAATAAATAGTGCTGCCATAACCACGGGGATGCAAGTTCATCTTGATCCAGTCATTTATTTTGTTTTTATATCTTGGCGATTGTAAATTGTGCTGCAATTTACAACAGGGTGCAAGTTTCCTTATAAATTAGAGTTTTATGCAATTGTTGTATCCTATGGCAGGTTCAGTTATAATCATTCAGAAAAACCTCTATATTTCTTTCCAAAGGTGCCAGGCAGGTCTACCTTCTCACTATCAGTGTAGAAGTGTTCTTTTTTTTTTTTCAGACACATTTTATATGAAATATTTAAGATATACTATTTTATAATTTAATAACCTTTATTGAATATGTATCATCAAACAACCTGAACTCATAAAGTCTAAGGAACTAGAATATTTGGGTTCTGATTTTAGTCATACACTAATGAATGGCCTGCCCTTTGTGGAAATTATTCTACTCATTGTAGAATTTAACTTTTCAGAATTCCTATTTTTAGGTCCATAAAATTAAATGGCTTGGTAAAATGTTTTTTAATGCCTTTGAAGCACCACTGCAAATATTGAAACTATTATATCCCAAGAGTTAGACAAGAATATATTCTGGCAATAAATTTAATATGAAAATACATTAGCACTATCTGCAAATAATTTAAAATATGTAACACTAAAAGTATATATTAACATCTGATGCATATTCAGAAAACTATGTTACCTCTTATTTTCTTCAAATTATTTGAACATTTTAATTGCCTTTCCTGCATTTTTAGCTATTGAAATTGAAAATAATTATCTTCACTGTGTCACCTGAAGATGACTTGGAAATTTTATGAAAACTACTCAAGAATCAATCTTCCATGAAAAATGAAAGGCTTGCCTTTAAATTTTGCTAAATTATTTCTGCCAGTCAGCACTCAAATATACATCTGGCCACTTGTACCAGAAAAATTTGGATTCTTGCAGAAGTAATTACTTGACTTTCATTTTTGCTATTATAAAATGCAGATGCAATTTTAAATATGTACTCAAATCTGTGGGCTTTACTTTTTTTTAAGGACATACCAGGAATGTCTTGGTAACTGTGTAATATTAACCTTACACAGTATTTATGACATTTACTTGTCCTAAATAAATAAATAAACAAATAAATAAATAAATAAACATATATAGAGTTGTCCCAAGGTAGGATCTAGAAGTATTTTCAAATGTAGCTCTTCTTATTCATTTTCTTTGACATAGCTTTGATGCACATTTTCTCTTAGATGCATACTTAAAACATCTTTTACACTGTTCCCCTTTACTAAGACCTCTTTATCAACATGGTGCATATGCTGTATAAGGACAGAAACAGTACTGTTCTTCTAGCTTCAGAATTTATGAGAACACATGTCTCATAAATAGAAAACTCATAGTAGATAATCTATATATAGTAATCAAATACATTTGTTGGACATATAAAAGACAATATGAATAAAGTATTTCTTGTTTTGGCATTCTTTCTTTAACATTGTATGTTTTTTTAACATTTAAAATCTGTGACATATCTATTTAATATGATATTAATAGTTTTAAGTATGACTTTACCCACCTAATAATCTACTAATTCATTTAATCAGACATTGGATTATTGACCTTGAACTTCTCTTGGTGTTTCAATCATGGTTGACATTCTTAAATATATATATTTTTGTAAACTTTTCTTTCAATGCACTTTTTCTATTGAGTTAAAATTGGTTTACAGTAATTTATTATTTCAGAACATATATTCACATCCTCAAATATATATCACCAACTGTATTAAAGTTCCTATGTTCCTCTAGAATAGACTTTTGCCCTCTTCAACTTTATTTCACCATCTGTCACCATAACTAGCTAAACATTCAGTTCTGCAGTTAACATTCTAGGGTTCGTTTTTTATTTACTTTGTTCCTTTGCTTTAGTCTTTCTATTCTGCAAATGAGTGAAACAATTTGGTATTCATTGATCTTCTAACTTACTTCACTTGAAATAATTTCTTCCAGTTATAGTTATGTTGTGGCAAATTTCAAAATGGCAAGATTATATCTATCTGAGAAGATTTCCATTGTGTATAAAGACCAATTTTCTTTACCCATTCATATATTTTTTAATATTTATTTGTGCATACAGAACTGGGGTACAGGCCAGAGATGTGGAAGGTGAGAGGATTCACCAGGGACAGAGTGGTGAGCAGAACAGGCAGATCGATGAAATACACTGCTGAGGGGAGCAGTGGGCGGGTCAGAAGAGGTCTGCCACGCCACGTGGATCTCCTCTGGGGCAGGCGGGAATTGAACTCATGCGGAAGTGGCTTAAGCTTCTTAGTGGAGTGCTTTAACCCACTGTGCCACGAGGGAGGGCCCCATACATATGTTTTAAGGCATGCAAATTGTTTCTAAGCTCATTTATTTTAAGGAGAACTATAGCAAGCATAGGAGAACATATATCCCTTCAAATTAATGTTTCTTTGGCTATACACCTATGAGTAGGTAAAGGATCATGTGGGAGCACTATTATTAGTATTTTGAAATTATTCATAGCATTCTGTATAAAGTTCATACCAATCTACATATTCATTAGCAGTGTACTAGAAATATCTTTCCCCCCCCCACATCTTTGCAAACACCTGTTGTTAAATATCTATAGTAAGTAGGACTTTAGGGAAAGTCTGAGAATCCAAATGAGGGAAAGGAAGTGTCTTGAGACTATTAAGAAAACAGGCACTAGACTGAGGTATATTGTCTAGTTGTTAGTGATCTTTATAAACACCTAAATGTCTGTATGTTCATTATCTCGGCTAAGAACCTAGGAAGTCCTCAATAGTCTAGTCAGGGGATGGTTGAGGGCTCTTTCAGGTGCTCAACTACCTGACAGGAGCTCCAGATAAATCTAATACATCTGTCCTGCCACCAGTTTTCCTTATACTAAGCTTTGTTCACACAACATGGAACACTAAGAATATTTTTATTTTTAAAATTAAAAAAAATGATTTATTTATGCATCCAAGATCTGGATACAGACTAGAAGAGGGGGTTGGTGAGAGGATTCACCAGAGACAGAGTGGGAAGCTACTGAAATACACTGTTGAGGGGAGCAGTGGACAAGGCAAGAAAGGTCTACTGCACCATGTGGGTCACCTCCTTGGTGGGATATTGAACTCTTGCTGCAGTGGTTGTGGATAACTTCACATTGTGCGACTTAACCCCTTGCACCATGAGGGAAGCTCCAAGAATATCTTTATAACTGAAAATGAGGCTTGGATGTCAGCCCAGACTTTCCTAGTAGTGTGGGAATGGGTCTTTACCTGTCTCTCTAGGCAATGAAAACACACAGGGACTCAAAGTCTGACTAGTTTCCACATTCAGAAAGGAAAGTAGCTGCAGAGCTAAATTAGACCTCTAGACCTGCAGCTATAAAATAGATCTAGATTTCTCTAAACCACAATATTTTAACTTTTATTTCATTATCTATATTACAAATCCAAATATAATAACTAACTCAAAATTAAGTGGAATAGAACCTATTCAATGGTAATAATATGTATTTTTATATTTTGATTTACTATTTCATACTTCAACATTATACACACATATATACATATATATATATATGTATATATACATACATAAATAATGTTTTTATAGATTATGGTATTTGATCATAATGAAAACTAAATAATTATATTTAAATAACTGTATTTTGTTATGTGTTAGGTTAAGGGACTGAGTTTCCAGGTCTCCAGGGAGCTTGTTAAGATTACTGTTTTGGAATTTAATGTTACATATCATATAAGAATAATAAGGCCACAGGTATTGCTAATATAGACCCCCAATTTATTCAAGTACAAGGAGAAAAAGAAAAATAAGCAAAAGCTCTTTTAACATACAGCTTATCATGAAACTCTCTGTACACACTCCTACGAGTTTAATGATTATGAAAAACAGACATCAAAACAAGAAATACAAAACATAGGCAGTGACAAAAATCTATGGAAGAGTTGCATGGCATTTGGGCATGCTTATTATGTATAAAAGTAGTTGTTGACAATTTGACATATTCTGTACAAAATTTATTAGGATACTTTGTAAACATTATTTGCCTTGATCTTATGTCTGCATTTCTCCTCATGGCATCCAACTTATGATTTGATAGTAAAAATAATTTGATACATTTTTAATTTTATAAAAAAGTAGACATATATGTAGAATTGATATTCACTATGACCCACTTTTATTTCATAATTTCAATTAAATTTTAAGTTATTTAGTTTAAACAGACCTGAAATATTTGCTATTTCCTTATTCTGATGCAATGTGTTCTTCTTTCTTATTATATAACTCAACTGGCACTTGAATAGCTGCTAACATGATTATTTTTATCTTTAAATGTGACAATATCTGCTCTATTTCACTGGATTATACAAAAAAAAATCTAATGAAATAATGATAACATCAATGGAAACAACACAATATAAAGACAAACACTACAGACTAAAGAATCTAACCCCAGGATTAAATGCTGATTTTGCCACTTTCTATGGGTCTTTATCACATGTCTCTGCCCCTTTTTGCCTCAGATTTCTGTTCGTAAAATCAGGCTGATAATATTTTTTACCTTGTCTGATAATATTTTTTACCTTACATGACTTTGAGGATAAAAGAAAATAACTATCCGTAACTATCTATAACTATCCAATGCTCTCTCTCTTTTTTTAAGATTTATTAGTTTATGCATACAAGAACTGGGGTACATGCCAGAGGTGCAGGGGCAGTGAAAGGATTCACCAGAGACAGAGTGGGGAGAGGAACAGGTTGACTGATGATGAACACTGCTTAGGGGAGCAGTGGGCAGGTCAGGAGAGGTCTGCCACACCATGTGGGTCACCTTCAGGTAGGGGATTGAACTCACACTGAAGCTGCTGAAGTTCACTTGCAGTGCTGTTTCCTAAATTGCTGCACCACCACAGAGGGCCTACAAATGCTCTTATCTGGATTCAGAATATGTAAGCATCACTCAGATCTTTCATGATGATGATAATAAAGATGTTGATGATGATATACTAAAAATTAGAATATAGTGGTAAGCAATTCACCATCATTTCACCTGGGGAAAAAAAAAACACAAAATCGCAAAATTACAAGGATAAAACTGTTTAAATAAATGGTATTTCTTAAATTTAACTCATAAAATCTACAAATAAAGCTTCTTCAGATAGTGTGCATGCTAGATGAAAAATGTAAGCATGTTAAGCACTTTTAGCTAGTTTTAAGAATTTTCAACCTTAGAAGAAAATCAAATGTAGCACATTGTATCCTGAAAAATTAAATAATAATGATGATGATGATGATAATAATAATAATAATAATAATAATAATAATGTATAGATTGCAATAAAAAGAAAGAAAGAAAAAAAAATGGCTAGAGTAGCATGTTGGCCTCCCAACTTGAGTTTGTTTTAAAAGTCTACCAAACAATTAATTTTGTCCAAAAAATTAACAACCATCATAAAGAAATGTATTGTTGTGAAATATATATTTGTAACTCATAAAACGTTTCATTGCACCTTTTCAAAATATCCTAGGATTTTTTTGTTTGTTTTTTTCATGATAGATAGGTCTCTCATTTCCTAGAACAACACTCTTCCCTTAGGCTTAACAAGTGTCCTCAATAGGGCCCTTCCTGGGGACACAACAGGTTAAAGCACAACACTATAAAGCTGTCCCCAGTCATTGTAGCAAGAGTTTGATCACCAGCAAGGGAACTGACTCACACAGTGTGGCAGACCTCTCTTGGCCTGCCCATTGCTCCCCTCAGCAGTGTATTTTAGTCAATCTGTCTGTTCTGCTCCCCACTCTGTCTTTGTTGAAGCCTGTCATCCCCTGCACCTCTGGACTGTAGCCCAGTTCTTATATGCACAAACAAGTAAATCTTAAAAAAAAAGCCCCCCATAGATAATGCAAAAACAGAAGACTTCATTTGTAAAAATAAACACATGAACTACTTTGTGTTTGTCTAAGGAATTATAAACATAATATTCTAGGCAAAAGATATTTTCCATTGCCTACAGAAAACAGTAGTTTTGGGACTATTAAACATTTATAAAACATAACTCAGATTTAGAATCTTTAGAGTTTAAATAAAAGCAATTACTTCTCAAGATTGTTGCAAAAAATTCAATAATATTTTAGAATATTTTCATAGGTAACCTGCAGATAATGAATGATTTTACTTACTAGTGCTCTTTTATCTTATGCAAAGCACCAAAAGATTTCAGTAGTACATTAAAAATTATTTAGTAACCAAGATACAGAACTAATATTTTTTCCAATGACTACAAGAACAGGTTATCCAGTTTTTATTGCAAGTACTATTCAAATCATCTGATTCACATACAGTGTTATAAGCTACTGTTATATCAATAAGTGTTAAAAATTAATATTTAAATCATATCATCTTCAGTATCCATAACAGACTGGTACTATAGTATCATCAAAATACATAGCTATGATTAAATTTAATATAGTGTCTCTTTTGTGGCTGCTTTTAATAATACTATCCTATTTTACCTAATAGAAAAAAGCAGTGTTATTATGTTGGCTTAAATATGGAGAAACTAAGTAGTATAATTTATGCAAAAACTAACTTCTGGTTAATAGCAAGCTGGATTTGAACCATGAAAGTTTCCCTCCAGGACTTATGCATTTTATTATTTCATTGTTTTTAATTTATAGTAAGGGGCTATAATAAAATAATGGCTATATATCTTTAAAATGACTGTCATTTAATTAGTTGTCTGAAAAGAATTATGTGTTTGTTTAAACATTTTTCCAGACAGATACAAAGTGTAATAGAAAATAAATAACACATAGCTGAATTCCTTCATTTAATTGTAATGATTCATTTTTTCAATATTTTTGTTTATAATTGTTCATATTTTGGAGATTTTTCAGGAGAATAAATTTGGACCTAACATAGTATTCAGGATTCCACTCCGAGATATATACCCAAAGAACAAAAATATATTAATTCAAAGGAAACTCATACTACCATGTCCACTGCAGCATTTTGATGACTATAGACAAACTGTGGTAAATACCAAGTATTCAAAAACAGACAATGGATCAAGAAGATATGGTGTGTATACATAATGGACTACTACTTAGTGATAAAAAATAATTAAAATCTTGCCATCACCAAAGTTCTAGTGTCATTTTCATTACTCTGTTCCCCATTCCTGTACTTTTACTCCTCACCTCCCTTCAAATTTTGAGAATTTTAATTAAGCAAAGAAAAGCAATTACAGGATTTTCAAAAAGATATTCTGTAAATGACTGCCAGCTAAGAAAAAAAGATTCTAGGTATGGAGAACAAAATAGACTAAAGTAAAGTAACAATGGAAAACACAGTAAATAAGTTTACATTTTCAGAGAAGAAACTAAAAAAAAAAAAGGAAGATTAAAAATTTACAAACGCAGGTCCTCCCTCATTTGGTGGTGCAGCGGGATAAAGCACAGTACTAAGAAGCTAGAGACGCTGCAGCATGAATTCGATCCCCACCCCTGGAAGTGACCACATGGCGTGGCAGACCTCTCCTGACGCAAACACTGCCCCCCCCACCAGTGTGCTAGTGTGCTTCAGTTGATCTGTCTGTTCTGCTCCTTACTCTGTTTCTGGTGAAGCCTCTCACAATCCCTGTACCTCTGGACTGTACCCCAGTTGTGCATGCATAAATAAATAGATCTTTAAAACCAAATTTACAAAGGTGTCAAGTGTAAGAGGAGAGAGAAATAAGAATCAGAAAAGAAACTCTCTGAGAAATAACAGATTCAAATAGAAAAAGAAATATTAAGATAATGGGTATCCCAGATGGTAAACAGAGGAAATTAGTTGTTTTGTTTGTTTGTTTGTTTTAGATTTATTTACTTGGGCTCTCCCTGGTGGCACAACAGGTTAAAGCACTGCATTATGAAGCTCTCCGAAGCCACTGTAGCACGAGTTCAATCCCCCGCCAAGAAGCTGACCCATATAGCATGACAGATCTCTCCTCACCAGCCCGCTGTTCCCCTTAGCAGTGTATTTCATCCATCTGCTTGTTCTGTTCCCTACTCTGTCTCTGGTGAATCTTCTCACTCACCACTCCTCTGGCCTGTACCCCAGTTCTGTATGCAGAACTCTTTTTTTTTTAAAGATTATTTATGGATACAGAACTGGGGTACAGGTCAGTGGTGCAGGGGTGGTGAGAGGCTTCACCAGAGACAGAGTGGGGTGCACAATAGGCAGATCAACAAAGCACCTGCTGCCTGAAAAACAAAAGAACACAAAACTTAGAGTAAGGAGGAAAAACAGAACTTCAGAATCAATGATATTAACACTAATAACATGAAGCAAAAATAAAATAATAAAAGGGAAGGGAAAAGACAGAATTTATGTAAACAAATACTGATGTCAATACAAACAAAAAGACTGTTTCCAATAGCTTTTTCATAAACTGAATACATTTTATGAAAATTTATAATTATTCATCAATATAATCACTGGAATTCCTGGTAATTTTACCATCACAAATTAACTTGATCACTACTACATTGTTTTATTTATTTTACACCTATTTTGAAATAATATTTTAGGGGATCCCTTGTGCAAGAGGTTAAATCTCAGCACTATGAAGCTATTGACAGCCACTGCAGCAAGAGTTTGGTTCACCACCAGGGAGCTAATGCACCTGGAACAGCAAAACTCCACTCTCACCCCTGTTCCCCTCAGCATTATATTTTATTAGAACTTACTGTTCTGCCGGTCTGCTCCCCACTCAGTTTCAGGTGAATCCTTTCATTTACCTCCGACCCCAACACCCACAAATCTGGCCTACAACACAGTGCTTATATACATAATATTAAAATAAAAAGATCATTTTAAAATTTTGATATCACTGGATTTTTTGTTGTTGTTGAGGTATTATTAACTTGCATTTTTTAAATCCTGGGATTATAGATTTCACCACACCTACCACCAAAAACTTCCTTCCCACATCTTCTTTGAGATGTCAGACTTTAAAAGTTATTTTTTTAATCTTTTATTTTACCCTAGTAAAAATAATACAATATTTTGTCTGTCTTACTTCAAGATTTTGTTTGTCTGTTTGTCTCAAGTTGCAATTTTTTTTTTCTTACTTTGTGGACAAATATTATTTCATTCCATATATAATGCTCTATCTTTACCCATTCCTCTATCATTGAACCCATGAACAGTTTCCAGAATAGCTATGCACATGTATTTTTTTAAGATTTATATATTTAGACATATAGAACTGGGGTACAGGCCAGAGGCTCAGGAGCGGCAAGAGGCTTCACCAGAGACAGAGTGGGGAGCAGCATAGGCAGATCTACAAAGTACACTGCAGAGGGGAGCAGCAGGTGACATAGAAGAGGTCTGCTGCGCCAGGTGGATCACCACTGGGGAGGGGATCAAACTCGCACTGAAGCAGCCTCGGCTTGACTTAGCTTGGGCAGTGCAGTGCTCCAAACGCTGCACCACCAGGGAGGGCCGCGTATATATTTTTAAGTTAGCATTTTCAAATTCTGAGAGCATATATCCAGAATCAGGATTACTGGACTTGTGGCAGTTCAGTTTTCTATTTTATTTTAGGAAGTTCCATATTATTTTACATAATGGCAACATCAAATTATATCTTCTACAACAGTAACTAATGGTCACCTTTTGTTCACATCTTCAAAATAGCTATTTTTTGACTTTTTGATTTTATCCATTCTAACTCATATGAGGTGAAATCTCAGTGTGGCTATGATTTGTATTACTGTAGTAATAAATAATGTAGAGCATCTTGTCATGGGTCTGTTGGTTATCTGTATATTTTCTTTGAATAAATAAATATTTTTTAGACCTAATTGGATCTTCTGTATGATTTTTTTATTGTGATACATTTGTTCTTTGATATGTAATAATTATTTTTAATATTAAGCCTTGTCAGACTATGGTTTATTTTCTTCCACTAAGTAGAGTGCCTATTTTGCTTTGTGTAATTTGAAACTATTTTCTGTTAGGTACAGCAGCTTTTTATTTTACTTAGGAACTTAGTGTGCAGGAGTTTTTGTTTATTTTGTTTTTGTTTTTTAACTTTGTTGTAGTATATTTTCTTTATATTCTCTTTGTTTCTCCTGCCATTGGAGAGGAAGTCAGACAATCACTAAAACTGATATCAGAGAAATTACTATGTTTTGTCTATGTAATTTATGTTTCCAGGTCTAGATTCAAATATATAATACATTTTGAGTTGATTTTAGTATATAATCTAGAATGTGTCTAATTTTATACACTTACATGTGACTGTTGAATTTTCCAGCTCATTAAAATTACTTTCCTTTTTCATTGAATGTGCATGACTTCTTTGCCATATATTGTCCATATATGTATGGCTCATTTCTGTATTCTCAATTTTACTGCATTTTTATGTGTGCCTGACTTTTTTTTTTTTTTAAGATATATTTATTTACACATACAGACCTGAGGTACAGGTCAGAGATACAGGAGTGGTGAGAGGATGAACCAGAGACAGAACAGGAAGATCCATGAGGTACACTGTTGAGGGAAGCAGTGGAAGGGTCAGTTGAAGTCTGCCATCATGTGGATCATCTCCAAGGCCAGGGTTCAAACTCAACTGAAGTGGCTGTGGCCAGCTTACAGTGCTGCATTTTAGTACATACTGATTATTTTTAAATAAACAATACCATTTGATTTTGAATTTTATAGCCTTGCAATATAGTTTGAAACCAAAAAGTCTGGACTTATACCTCTGTTAAGGGGAAGGATGTCCTAACGGAACTCTGCAGGGTCTTATGGACTCCACCTCCTACTCCAGCTTTCTGGACACTATCCCCTACTCCAGTGATTGGAAACTACAACCCCCAGCAGTATCAGGGAGAGAACTGCAAGGACCCAAGGGCAGAGCAATCAGGAATGAATTCTGGGACATCTGGGGGATAAATAGGGTGCGATTGCATCTCGTGCTCTCTCGCTCGAGAAGCAGCTCTCCTAAACCCGTGACTCTGTGTGTTCAGTCAGCGTAGCCGTAAGTGGAATATTAAGTTGTATCCCACTTTTTTTCCCTAAGTTGTTTCCTATTCCTTTCCCCTTTTGTAAATAAACCCATTATTGACCCTTTTGTGTGTGCCTTCACGCACTCACAGAATTGTGAGTGCGCGGATGAGGCCCCACAGACAGGCGGCCCAGTTCACTCTGGGCTACCCTGTAACACCTCCAATTCACTCAGGATTCTTAATGTTACTATAGATTTTGGGCACACATTTTAGGAGTTTTCTGTATCTGTGAAGACCATGATTAAGGTCCTTCTATATATTACATTTCACTTTAGGTACAAAGGTAATTTTGACAATATTAATTTTTTGGGTTCATGGACAAAGAATGTCTCCTCATTCCTCTGTGTTGTCTTCAACTATTCCCAAGATGGTTTTCAATTTTTTAGTGAATCTACCCTTCATTAGCTCATTGATCACATTTACCTATAGTTTTATCAATTTTAGTGCAGTTGTGAAAAAAAAAATATATATATATATTCACCATTTGGCTTTCTGTTAGTTAATTTTATGATAAAAATGTAGCAGATTCTTGTTTTTTTGTTTGTTTTATATTTTGTAGCCTGAATGTTACTCTAATATTTCTAATAGTTTTGGGTAGTCTTTAAGGCTACCTATGTTTAGTGTCACTTTATTTGTATATTGTAACAACTCATATTTTTTAAAGATTTATGTATACAAAAGCTGGAATGTAGGCCAGAGATGATGTGTGTGTGTGTTTGGTGGTGGGGGGGGGAGAGTGAGAGGATTTACCAGAGACATTGGGGAAATAAACAGGCAGATCTACTGAAATACAATGCTGAAGGGAGCAGTGGGTGAGACAGCAGAAGCCTGCTGTGCCATGTATGTCAGCTCCCCTGTCTGGGATCATATCTGTGCTCTAATGTCCGCTTATAGTGCTGAGATTAAACCCCTTTTGGCAGCAGAGATTCCCTAAAGTGAGAGTTTAATCATTCCATCCCACATCCCAATAAAACAACTTTTCCTTCTTCTTTTTCTTGGGGCCTAATTACTCTGGGCAAGATTTCAAATAATATGACAATAATATTGATGAGATTGACCTACTTTGTCATGTTTAGTATCTTAGAGGAAAAAGCTATAGTTTTTCCCTCTTGAGTATGATGTTGATAACACAGCTGTGATTGCTTCCTCCTGTTATATATATACATGTATATACATACACAGATACATATATATATATATAATTTAAATATGAATTATTTATTATTTTAATAAATCAACTACAATTGAATAATAAAAAAATCTAAAGTTCAGTGCAGTGCATACCTTTTCTGAAAATTTATTTTGTTTGTAATAAAATTGTGAAACTATTCAAAGATAAATTTGTCATGTTTTCAGGATAATGCCTGACCAAAACTGTTGATAGTTATCTTTTATAATGTTTTATAGAGAACCTCATCATCAGGGACAGAAATAAATTCTCACTGAGAATGATGATACAAAACTTCAGTAACCAGAAAAGCACTCCGGCAGTATGGGAGTGGGGAGGGGAAGGGATTTAATGGGACATTGTGGAGGATTGTTGGGACACGACACTCAGAGTGGGCAAGATGTGAAAGTATATATTTGAAGAATTTTGAAACTATAATCCTTGGAGCAGATTCAAAGATATAAACCAATATTATCTTAACAAACCTAATTCAAGAAGAAAAATATAATTATATTATTAACCATTTTAAATGTAGAAACTGTTTTTTGAAATCATAATGCAAGATATTATACAAGAGCTTAATCTTCAGAAATGCAAAATAGCGATTTTCATTTACATGAAAGAATACAATACAATAAGAAAATAAGACAGTAACAGTTTAGAGTTTTGAAATAAAAAACATATTTTAAATATCATTTGACAATGATGGTATTTATAATATTTCTGTATTATAAACCACAGTTAAAGCTATTCAGACAACTGTTTTTGTCACATGTTCATCCTAATGTATAAATGGGATGTTAAAATGGCAACGTCTATTAAGACAATGCATTGTCTCTTTACAAATACAGATAAAATAAAAGGTCAAGAAAATTACAACCCCAGGCATTCCCTGGTGGCACAATGGGTTAAAACACGACACTGGGCCCTCCCTGGTGGCGCAGCAGGTTAAAGCACTGCACTGAGAATCTAAAGCCACTTCCGCATGAGTTCAATTCCCGCCAGCCCTGGAGGTGACCACATGGTGTGGCAGACCTCTCCTGACCCGCCTGCTGCTCCCCTCAGCAGTGTACTTCGTCGATCTGCCTGTTCTGCTCCCCACTCTGACTCTGGTGAAGCCTCTCACTTCCCCTGCACCTCTGGCCTGTACCCCAGTTCTGTATGTATAAATAAATAAATCTTTAAAAAAAAAAAAACAAAAAAAAACCACGACACTGTGATGCTCTCCAAAACCACTGCAGCATTAGTTTTATCCTGGCCAGGTAGCTGACATACATGACATGGCAGATCTCTCCTGACCACCTGTGTACTCAGCAGTGTACTTTGTCAATCTGCCTGCTTTGCTCCCTACTCTGCCTCTGGTGAATTATCTAACCCCCCACACCGCTGACCTGTGCTCCAGTTCTAGAAGCATAAAAAAAAAAAAAAAAAAAAAAGATTAAGAAAAAAAATAAAGGAAATTGGTTGCAGTCCTCACAATCTGACCATAGAACTGAGGCATAAAGCAGGAAAGGGAGAGAGTTAGATTGGAAACAGGGGAAGAGCACAAGTTGATGAGTCATGGGTTCTGTGGTGATGGGAGAATGCAGGGGAATATACAAAAGGGCAGGAATAAAATATTGCCCAAAAATACCAGTGCTAAGAAAATTAATTAATTAAAAATTAAAGTACAATATTATATGTTTAGTATCACTAAGAAATAAGCAGATTATTAGTTTAAAATATGGGGGAAATAATTTGTTTTATCTAAAAACAAAAAATACCGCATGAAGTCAAAATTTATATTCCTGTTAATTCTTCCTTCTGGAGCTATTAATTGATATACAAATGAAAGTAATATTCTATTGTAACATCATTTATTAATTAGCTAAACAATCTTTCTCTATTAAAATGTATATAGATATACATTTTTCTTTATTAAATTATTTCAGATCTGTTTTATAAAATGTTGATGTAACATTGATTTATAGCACTAATACCTTTTAGTGATACTGGCTTCTAGAACTACAAATATATTTGTTACACTCCATACACCACTGAATTGCTATGTTTTCGCATGATCTATTGAGACCCTATCCTTTTTGCTCCCACTCCCCAACACTCACATTCTAGTAGCTTCAATTCTGTAGTTGATTTCAAAGATGTGTTTTGGTTTGCTTTTATCTGTTTCTTTATTTTGATTTTCATATTCCACATACAAATACAATCACCTGTTTTATTTTTCTTTATCTTCTCTGGCTTAGCATAATCTTCTCCAACCCAACCATGTTGCTGAAAATAGAAATAATTCATTTTACTTTATCTCTTAATATTGATCAATTCAACTAAAATTCAATTAATTGCATTTTTTCATAAAAATCCTACATGGAGGACCAAAATGGCAAATGTAGGTGCCAATATATCAATATTATCTCTAAATGTAAATGGCTTAAACTCATCAGTCAAAAGACACAGAGTTGCAGGATGGATTAAAAAACAGA
>NW_004567104.1:4920300-4926831 GCF_000260355.1 Condylura cristata
CTTCCCTATGACCCAGCAATCCCACTCCTAGGTATCTACCCAAAAGACACAAAAACACTGATTGAAAAAGATACCTGTACCCCCATGTTTATTGTCACTTTGTTTACTTCCATGTTTGGAAAAACATGGAAGCAGCCCAAATGCCCAAAAAGTAAATGAATGGATAAAAAAGACATGGTACAGCAATGGAATATTACTCAGCAACCAAAAAAAAAAAGAAATGCATGTTTTTTGCAGCAACTTGGATGGAGCTGGAAAAGATCATGCTTAGTGAGATAAACCAGAAAGAGAAAGAAAAGTACCGGATGGCTTCACTCATAGCAGGAGTATAATGGACCAGGCAAGAAAATAACAAGAATAATGAACAGCCATATACCAGAGACATTTTGCGGGGGTGGAGTGGGAAATGGGATCAAAAACGGGGTGGTGGGGAGGGAAGTGCACGGAATTATGGTGATTGCACACGGGTGACTTGGTGATGGGAAACCCACGGGGATTATAATTGCGATGGAAAAAAAAAGCACAAAATGATGTAAAAATAAACTTTTATAAAAAATAAATGTAATTACTATATAAATTACTTCATTCAATTTTTCATAAAATATTTATTTATACATACAGAATTAGGGTGCAGGTCAGAATTGCAGGGGTGGTGAGAGGTTTCACTGGAGACAGAGTGGGGAGCAGAATAGGCAGATTGATGAAGTACACTGCTGAGGGGAGCAGCAGGCAGGTCAGGAGAGGTTTGCCCTGCCATGTGGGTCACCTCCCTGGCCAGCAAACAAAGTCATGCTGACATGGCTTTAGCTTCTTAGTGCTGCATTTACCCAGTGCACCACCAGGGAGGGCCCTACTTAATGATATTTTAATGCTAGCTAATAATATTTTATTGTCCTCATAAAAATAAATATTTCTAATTGTATTAAATCATGATTTTTTTTCTGCAATGTGCCATATTGTGATTGCTATGCGATGCTATCCTGAATTGTGTCCTAAATTACAGTTTTGATATTGTTCATCAGTATTCCTCACATGTATTCAGCATACATATTAATTAGAGCTCATACAGTTACAAAACTTCCATACACAGAATTTATAATCCATGACTCATTGCACACTATTGTGTTTCCGAAGATGAATGTATTAAAATGGTTATAGTTACCATTATAATACAGAGTTTCAGATCATCCCACAACATATAAAAGGCTATTGTTCTTTTAGAATATTGCACATGATCTTTACTATAATATACATTTTGCTAAAAATAACTGTGCCATAATACATTTTCTATTTTGTCTATTGAAGCACAGCATTCAAAATTAAACTCAGCACTTACTAAGGGCCAAGCCAGGTGCTAATTATTTCATAGACATTATACTTTCAATATTATAAACACCAAAATAAAAATAAATGATTAATTTTGTATGTCAATTTTTTTTTTCTGTGAAGCTCATTTTATTATTCTTAAAGTGGCTTCATTTTAGAGGTGACATGAATAATAAAAGCAAAGCTAGGGTTTGAAAAGATTCTGTTAACTATGAATCTTTGTCTTTCATGACTACTTATCTATAAAATTGAACTTTACATGAAAAGAATGGGGCTGTATTTCTGTTCAACTACATATTCCACATTTCAAAAAAAAAAAATTCTTGTCTTTTAGTTTTTAACAATGAATCTGAAAAGAGGTGTAATGATAACGAAGATGATCAAGGGTACAAAAGACAAGTGTAATAAGTCAAGAGAAAGAATGATTGATTGCTAGGAAGCCATGTGAACTAAAGTTCAAAATATTTGTTATGCTGCATCATACATAATTTAAATTCTGATTTTAAATATATAAAACTATGGTTTTCTTGAGGATCATTGATTTTCCTATATATAACTTCAAATGGATAAAATTTAATAATTTAGTGAGTGAATATACTTAGTTAGCTATCTATACAGTCTTAAACTAATCATAGTATTAGTAAAACAGAAAATTGATATTGTAGTTTCTCATCTTTTTTAAAAAAAGTTAAGAAAAATGATAAAAAACAAATATTGTGGATGATAAAATAATGATCTCTATAGAAATGCCCACATCTTAATCATCCGAACCTATAGCTAAGTTTAGTTACATCAAAAGACTGTTTTTTATAATTGGAAGATGGTGGCAGCAGAAGAGGTTAATGATAAGATGTTAGAGAAATTTGCCCCTCTGTTGATGACTTTAATAATGTCAAAGACATTTGCATGCCCTTTAAAAATTAAAAATGTTATCAAAATAATTGACCTCTTTGGTCTCGAATAACAAACACAGTCCCCCAGATGTCTTGGTTTTAGTTCTGTGAGACTCATACTGGATATTTAACCTGTGAACCTATAAGAATGCTAAATCTGTGTGTTTTATTAAACCTACAATACTGCAAAAATTTGTAGTTTTTTTTTTTTTTTTTTTTAACCAGAGACAGTATGAAGCAGAACAAGCAGATCAAGGAATACACTGCTGAGTGGAACAGAGGACCAGTCAAAAGAGATCTGCTATGCCTGGAAGAGAGTTTTATAACACATTTTATGTTGCTTTGATTTTTGAAAATAGTTTTGGGAAAAAAAAACATGTTTAATCTAAAATATTCAAAACTATCATGAAAATAGTAATTAATTATGTACTAACTTGACACAAGCTATATGCATCTTCTGTCTCCAGACACAATCTGGATGGAGGGGAAATATGCTGAAAAATCAGAATTTCCATGCTAGCTTATATTATGATATCACTCTTTTTTTATAATTATCAAAATATGCTAAGGAAGCATCAGTTTTCTACTGGACTGCCTTAGCCTCATAAGGTGCTGTCTGGCTCAGGTGAGCAAGTGCAGCCCCAGAACGGAAAATTCCCTCTTGAAATAAAAAAATAATATTACAACTGCTGATTAATAAAAGCAATTATAACAAAATCAATATTTTAAGACAAGGCAGTAATAGAACATGTTAAAACATAATCAGAGTCCTTTTACTGCCTGGACAAGAACCCAAATCTTATCATTCTACTCTCTTACTTAAGCTTTTTATTGCTTAGTCTTTAAATAAGGAATCTTATTATCTTCCTTAGTGATTTATCTACAAGAAAACTACTCCAACCTAGCCCTCGACTTGACTTTACCCTCTTTCACTTCACCTTGGCCTGTAACCTAACTTTACCCTCTTTCACATCTCCAACCCAACCTCTACCCTAGCCCTCAATTTGGTTTTACCTTCTAAGATGTTTTGATGAGAATGAAGATCATTAAGTAGCATTTAAGGTTTAAAGGAACTTTATTTTAGCCAGTCATCACTGTGGCAAATATAACAATGTTAGCCTTAAATTTTATGAATTTGTGTACCTATCTTAAATTTAATAGGTTGATTTTAGGAATAACAAATGTTATAATCTCAGCTGAAGGTCAATAAGACCCCAAACTGTTCTTAGAAAAAAAAAATATATATATATATGATTATGATCTTTCAGCCCAGTTCATGTGCTGATGTCATCCCACTGCTTGCTCCTAGTGTATAAAATAAACTTCTGCTAAGAGCACAACAGGAAGACTTGCACCCAACTCCAATTCCCATGTCTACCTCAAGTCTCCTCCACTTTTTCCCCCTTTTTAGGAATCTCCACTCACCAAAACTGCTCCCACCTTAAGACCCTGCCTGTTCTCCCCCACAACAATCCATGATCGGGGTGGTCCCCAACATTAACTATAAGTTATCTTATTTTAAGTTTATAGATTTTCTACATGTTCCTAGTTACACACAAATACATAAGCTAATTGAGAAATTGTCTATATCATGTTTTGAACAGCCTCTGCTTCTATTACTATATCATTTGTATTTGTTTATCCTGAGCTTTGCATTATATTTCTCACTATTCATCACTTTTTTAAGTTAAATTGTTTCTATTGTGGATAATGAAATATCACCATGACATTTAAATAGTTTCCATTCACTTGATTACTATTTCTTCTTTTTGATTTTATCTTATCACAAACTTCAGCTTCACACATAAATTTTGCCTTTCTAATTATTTTTGGATTGTTTGCCTTATTATTATAACTTTTTTCACCTGTGTTAAATCTATGAACATGTCCCATAATATACCAATTAGGTTTTCTATTTCTTATTTCTACAATTATATTAACTACTTTTATTTATTTAGCTTGCTATTTAACGTTTCATTAACATTTTCAGGGCTTTTATTTCTTTTGAATATAATAAAATATTTGAAAATCTGTATTTAAAAATAGCAATAGATGTTCTGTGTGTTATTCTATGTTATAAAGTTTCTGCTACTTCCTATGTATAGACAATTATGTTAGTAAGTGTTATGTATCATTATGTTCATGTAAACATGAAATTAATAAATTATTGGACATATTTATAGATTAAACATAAATTTTAAAAATATTATAAAGATTATTGTACTAGTTTTGTAAATTGGGATGATAAATATTGAAAATAGTTAATGAGTTTTCAAATGAATTTGTGAAAGCTGATATGTAAGTATAATAATTATTCACTCTCTATAGAAAACAAGGCAATGACTTTCACACACATACACACAAACACACATACACACACACCAAATGTAGAACTGCCAATTCATAAATGAATTCTATACAGCCTAAAAGGATAAATTGAAACCTGTTTACTCAAGGTCTTCAAAATATATATATATATATTGAAAAAGTAGAATACATGCAAATACTTTTTTGTGAGACCAAAATTACAGTGATAGCAAAACAACTAAAAAGACAACACAAAAAAAGGTAAAATTACAGTAATTCTAATGACACAGACAAGAATCCTTTATAAAATCCTAGCAAACTAAATTCACAATGCATTAAAGGGCTCATACAAAGCAATCAAGTGAGATTCATATCAGGGAAACAAGGATGGCACAATGTCTGAAAATAAATATAATTCAACATATTAACAAAAAGAAAGGTAAAGTATATATTAATATTAGTAGATACTGGGGAAGCACTTATTAATTCCCAACATCAGGTTGTGATTAAAGCCTTTGAAAAAAAAATGGGGGATAAAATAAATATATATCTTCATATAATAAAAAATAACAAATATGCATCTAATATCATTCATTTTTTTGCATCATTCTTCATTTTGTGCATCTAATGTCATTAATTGTGCAAAACTGAGAGTTGTTCCATTAAAATCTTATATGAGACAAGGATATTCACTCTTCCTATTGCTAGTCAACATAATACTGGAAGTTTTAGGTAGAATAAAATAGACAAGTAAAAGATAGAAAGAAAACACAAGTTAAGAAAGAAGAAGTAAATTTATCATTATTTACAGATGGCAAGAAAACAGACATTAAAAAAAAAAAACTCAGATTACATCAAGAATCTAATTGAAGTAATCTATTTAGGAAAATGGCAGTTGCCTTCCTATACATTAACTATGAGATGGAATACAAAGAAATTACAAAAAGTGATGTCATTTACAGTTCAAAATTAAATATTAATAGCAAACTTAATAAAGACTGTAACCATCTATTAAAAATAAACTATAAAGATGTTGGAAAGGTAAAGATACCGAGATCAATGTGTCCAGGTTTGCACAGGAATTTAGGGCTACAAATAGAATATAGACTTACATACTATGAGTTTCAACCCAGTTGAGAACACCCTCTCTCCTGGGAGTGCTCAGGTGCTTGAAGGTTTGGAAGGTTGCAGGAGCCACTTTGCCCCTTGCTAAAGACCTCGAGGTGAAGGGGAAGGCTCAGCTTGGTGAGTGGAGCCCAGGCTGGGGAATGATTGCAGATCCGATTCAGAGCACCTGGGCTCTAGGCAATGCCGCAGAGGGATCAGTTCAGGAACAGGCATGATGGTGCCAGAGTAAAGACGCCAAAAGGGCTACTTCCAAGCTTGCATGGAAAAATATAAAAACGGGCTATAGACTTACAGCTACAAGTTTCAACCCAAATATAAGAACACCCTGAACTCATTAGAAGGAAGATAAATGAGGGAGAATCCGCAATTGAGGAATTCTGGTAAGGGAACTCCTATCCGGAAGCACTACAGACAGGATAGGCATGGCTACTCCTTAAAAAAAAAAAAAAAAATAGAGTAATATTCCATGCCGTTTTTCAGCAACATGGATGGAGCTGGAAAGAATCATGCTTAATAACATAAGCCAGAAAGAATAGGAAAAATACTGGACTGTTTTGCTCATAGCAGGAGTATAAAGGACAAGGCGAGAAAAAAAATAATAATGAATAACTACATACCAGAGATATTTTATGGGGGTGGATTGGGGAACGGGATCATAAATGGAGTTGGGGGAAGTGGTTGGTCTATGTTGATAGCACATGGGTGATTTGGTGAAGGGAAGCCCACAGGGATTACAACTGTGGTGAAAAAAAGGCACAAAGTGATGTAAAATAAACTATTACATTATTATAAAAAAGTGCTAATCCTCAAAAATAAATTAGAAATATAATTTAATCTAATTTCACTCATGTATTTATCTGTTAAAATACTAATTTGA
>NW_004567104.1:4927731-4935690 GCF_000260355.1 Condylura cristata
TCTGCTTCTTTAGAGTAGTCTCCAGCCAACATGGTTCACTGCCAGCTGTTGCTGCACTGTTTCTCTAACTTGATTTCCAAGGACCTTCCTGGTACATGTTCTATTCAGGAAGAGCAACATGTGTCATTTGAAAGATTTCCTCTTCAAGCAGTGCTGTTGCATCCTGGGTGTGTGTCCACCCCCAACTTGCATTCTCAGGGCTCCTATCTGAGACATTTTAGATGTTTGCTTCTACCTTTGAAATACTCAGGGCCAGAAAATAACTGGCATTTCTTTGTGTTTGAAGTGTGTGATCAATCTTGATATAAGTATTAGTGAAGTTTCTTTCAACTTCACTCTAGTCAAACTTAAGGAATTTACATCCTAAAAAGCAAACATCAGTGCAGGGGATAATATTTTGGCTTTTACTAATTTTGATCAATCTCTGGCATCTGTTTTTAAATCTCAATTCAATGCATAAATATAATGAGCAGATTTCACTGCTAAGACAATCTAGAAATTATAGACAATAAGCATATTTAAAAGTGAAACTATATATTATATTAGCATTTGTTTGACTGTTATTTCTATATACCATGCATCAGAGATCAGATGATATTTATCTTTCTCTCCCTGGATTATTTCGTTAAGCTCTAGGCCTATCCAACTTGTTGCAAATGGCATTATTTCAACTATATATGAGATGAATAATATCCAGTGTGTTATACTTAAGCAAATTTATGGAATTAATGTTTTGCCTTCCCAATTTTATGTATTGTTGTTTTTCTAAATATGTATTTATTTATGCATACAATAACTGGGGTATAGGCCAGAGGTGTGGGGTGTGAGGGAGTCTACCAGAGACAGAACGGGAAGTGAAACAGGGATCGTTATATGTTTCCTCTTTTAAATGGTGTGTCTGCGTTTTATAGGTTCTTATTTCAATGTCATTGTTATCAGATAATATATTAGATATGAATTAAATTGTCATTGATTTATTTTCTTTTGTTTTATGGCACAACATGCAATCTTTTTTACAGAATGTTCTATGTGCATTTGAGAAGAACTGCTGGGGGGGGGGTTGGAAGAGATAGGAGAGTTCTGCTGCCAATGTCACCTCCTTGGCTGGGGATCAAACTCATGCTTCAGTGACTGTGGATAGCTTCATAGTGCTGTGATTAACCCCTTGTGTCCTCAGGGGCTACTAATTTTCTCATTTTAATTGATCTTTAAGTAGAAACAGTCATTTGATATATCTTTCCTGATGAGACAAATAACACTGTTAAATGCTAACAAATTCTGAGTAAACATTGGCACTAATCATATGATAGGAAAATATTACAAACACTTTAAAAATAACTTAAATGAGTACATTGGATTGCTACTTTTTCTTGAGGTTTTAATAAGTGACTATGAACAAGCTTAGGTAAATTTAGATGCAATCAGATTTAATTATATCCAAAGATCTATGGTTGAATACTGAGACTAACCACACTTTATTAAGGAAATTAAGTACTGAATATATTAAACAAAATTAATAAGATTTACTCTTTTACAAAATTACATTTAGCCCTAATTTCAATAAGTTGCTTATGTATTACACATTTTTTTACATAATTTTCTCTGTGGGTTTCATTTTTGTGGTATATTGTTTCTGTCGGATTTCTAAATGTATATTTCAGCAGGTATTTACTTAGTGAATATTACATATTAGCATACTCAAGATGCTGTTTTTTTGTTATTCTATTTCAACTAAAAAATGTATTTTATTTATATACTATTTGTTTTACTTATATCTAAATTCTAAACAATTTGTGATATTTATATAGACTAAATAGTGATCCATCTATGACTTTCCACTTTTCCACTTCAGATCTCCTTATTCTTAATCTTGCATTGTCTAAAGGACATTCTCCAAGGCCCATGATTGAGAGTATATTATAAAACACTTTATTATAAATAACCAGGGGAAGAGGAAAAGTGACCAATTAATAATCAATTGATATTCAAGTTTTTCTACATTGGAACGATTGTTTTTTGCAGTGTTGTGAAGCCATTCCTTATAGCAAAGCTCTCCACACAGCAACCAAAACTCTGGAGGCTTCCTCCTTAGCTAGATGAACAGAATGAAACTGCATGAGGCATGTATGTAAACTCAGAGATTAAATTTGCAGGAGTTGGCCTTCCCTGGTAGTGCAGCGGGTTAAAGCACTCTACTAAGAAGCTGAAACCATTTCTGCATGAGTTCGATTCCCGCCTGCCCTGGAGGAGACCACATGGCGTGCAGACCTCTCCTGACCCGCCCGCTGCTCCCCTCAGCAGTGTGCTTCGTCAGTCTGTCTGTTCTGCTCCCCACTCTGTCTCTGGTGGAGTCTTTCACCACCCCTGAGTCACTGGCCTATACCCCAGTTCTGTATGCACAAATAAATAAATCTTAAAAAAAAAAAATTGCAAGAGCTGAAGGAACAGTGGCCGTTGAGGTGAAGTTTGAGACACCAGCATGTGTGCAGCTTCCTTATGTCCTCTCCTACTTCTCATGTGATGCCCAAAAACATTATTTCTTATGATGTATTGTTCAGTTATTGTAGCACCTACATGACTGATGATTTGGTTGGCCTGAAATTAATAGAAAGATTCCCATATATGAAAGTATATTCATTTTTTTTGCATATGAATGTTCATTGCTATACCTCATGACGCTTTTATTTCTGGACTGTCTAACTTTTTTTTTTTTCATTCCTGATTTTATTTTGTAGATTTTGCTCTTTTTACTTGCATTAGCTAGAGCTTGATCTCTCTGGTTGATTATTTTCAAAGGGCAAACTTTTGGTTTCATTTACCCATTGGACTATTGGACTATCTTTTTGATTTTTATATTGTTTATTTCTGGTCTTTCATCATCATCATCATCATCATCATCATCATCATTATTTATATACTTCCCTTTACTTGATATTGATTTTATTTGTTTTTTTTCCTTTCCTAGTAACTGAAGGTCAGAAATAGTTTATTTAGTTGAGATTTTTATATTTCTTGAGGCATATTGTTATACATTTCCTCTCTTTTAAATGGTGTTTCTTAGGTTCCTGATAGTTAATTCTTTTTAGTATGAAGTTTTTTTTTATTTCATTTTTGACTGCCTCATTTGTCTAATGGTCAATGCACATTTCCCTGTTTTCTCTATGTGTTTCTCTTGATACCATTATTATCAAAGAATATATTTGTTAACAATTAAATGTTAATGGATTTATTTTCACTTGTTTTGTGACACAACATGTAATCTTTTCTGCAGAACTGTGTACATGCATTTGAGAAGAACATGCAATTAGACATTTTATTGGAAGAACTGCTTTTGGAAAAGAACTTCTATTGGAAGGCAGGTTTAGTGATTTTAGGTTCCATTAGATTCTGTTTTAATGGAATTGTTTTTATTTCATCTTTGTATTTGAATTATAATTTTGCAGGAAAGTATAATTGGCTAGAAGTTCTTATCTTTCAAATTACAGGTTATTAGAACCATTATCTTCATGCTCAGGAGAAGACTGGGTGAAATAGAAGGGAACCAAATTTGGAGTCTTTGTAACCTGAAATTGTTCCCTCTCGATTTTTGTCTTTATCTTGGACTTTTGATCATTTAAAATGATTTGTAGTGGCATTTTTTATTTTATATTTGGAAATTTGGGTTTCCCTTCTATTCATGCATATTTCATTTCACTGATCTGATTTTTTTAATCTATTATTTGTTTGACTAAAGTTTCTGTCCTTTTTTCTCTCTTCACCTTCTGGCATGTCCTTTAGCCTGTTTCCTTTTCTAATTGAGTATAATATGTTTTTTTCATTTTACCCTAAATAACACATTATTATCATTTTCCCAGTTGGATAATTTTTTGTTTGTTTCTTATATGTCTAAAACTGAGAATTCCACTAGTTTAGTTCTAGTCAAAATGTTCTCCATATTTGTCTTCATTCCATTAGGGGTTTCTTTTTGTATTCTTTTATGACTTTCAATCTCTTTCATGAAGTTATGTTTTTTTTTCCCATATCTCCTTTCAAAGGTCTTGTACCTACACATCTTTCTTTGGCTGATCTTCCAGTGTATGATTTTTTTTTTAATATTGCTATTTTAAAGATGTCATCTTATATGACCACTGTTTACATACATATATCTGTCTCTGATCTGCTATTATTCTCCTTTAGCTATTCCTTCTTGTTTACAAATGGCCCTTGCTCCCTAAGCAAGTATGTGGTTTTTTGCTAAGTATTTTATTTTGTTTTTATTTGCTTCTCTTGGTGGGGCATAGAGGAAGAAGACTGGGACTTGAATACTTGTTCTCTTTTCTAGTATGGAGTAAGTGGGACTCCCGGCTGGTAGATACAGCTCCTTTGTCTCCTTTCTTAAAGGCAATCTCTGTTTAGTGCTTCAGTTATCCTTGATTCTCTCTTTGTCTCCTTGGTGTTTTATTCTGGTAGATTATATTCCACCAACCTTGCATTTCCTGCTTTGGTGTGCAAGGTCTAGGCCATAAGGCTTAAGCTCTGGGTCTCACTTGGCTTTGACAAGGAGGTTAGCACAAGTGGGTTGTGTGCCCTGCACTGCCCAACATCGCCAACCAGCAGTGGCCTCTGTGACAGTCACAACAACCATCAAAACACTAGCGAAGTATCCCAGATTTCAATTGCTATTCCTTATCCACTTTATTATTTAGGAAGATATACCGTATCTCTCCCATTTGTTCTATTTCCACTACTGTGGGAATAGTAGTGACTCAATGACTCAATCTAGGGTGACTGTACTGGAAGTCTCTTTGTCTGCAGGGAAAACTACAGGAGAGAGGCAAGAGAGAGCTCTCACTGACTGCGAGCTCCTACCCTACAATGTTTTAGTGATTGCACATATCTGCATTCCCTTTCCATAAAGTCCCTCTGGTGAATTCACAATGCAGTGTAGAGCTGTGGATGGCTGCCAGCCTATTCTTTGAGCCAACCTGTCTACTTCCCTCGCCAGATTCTGCTTGATATCATTCCTTTCCTTCCCTGCAGCAAGACACCAACATGGAAAAGTTGTAGGATTCTGTTGGGGTAATTCCAAATTGTCCCTTAAGTAAATAGCATTTACTTTCACAGTTGAGCTTAGTGGACAAGATGATCCCAAACTCTCTGTTCCATTGTGATATGGGTGGAGTCCAGTTTGTATGATATTTAATACTTAAAATCTACTGCTGTGTAACTTTTTTTGTTGGCAGAACAGCTCATTTTTTTCCCCTTTGCCTAAAAAATTAATTTTTTTATTTATTTATGCATACAAAATGTGGGATACAGAGGAGAGGTGCAAGGCATGAGAGGATTAACCAGACACAGAGTGGGGAGAAGAAATTCCAGATCTACCGAAATACACTGCTGAGGTGAGCAGCAGTTGAAAAAGAAGAGGTATGCTACTCAATTTTGGATAGCTCCCTGGATCCAGCTCAAATCCATGCTGCAGTGACTAGTGATAGCTTGCTGGTGCTGAGACTTTAACCTTTGGGCCACCAGGGATGACCAGATCCCAGTTCTTGCCTGAACTTTTCCTAATTAAGTGGGTCTTAAAATAATTAAACATCCAGTGAGAAAATCTCAGCACTATCAAGCTATCAGTAGCCACAGGATCATATGTTCCAGGGAGCTGACCCACATGGTACAGCAGACTTCTCCTGTCTTTCCCATTGCTCTCTCAGCAGTGTATTTTATTAGAGCTGCCTGTTCTCCCCACTCTGTCTCTGGTGAACCTTCTCACCTCTTGTATCTCTGGCCTGTATCCCAATTCTTGTATGCATAAATAAATAAACGTATATACTAAAATTCATAACAATCAATAAATATTTTAGTGAGATCAGTACCTAACTAAAAATATGTTCACCAAATAGATAATTTGGACTTTGAAATTGTACCATTTGTGAATCTTTTTAATCTTACATCATTTATTCATAGCAAATCATTCATTTTATCTTTTCATTACTTCATTTATTATTTGGTATTTCTACATCTGTGTATGAATTTCTTATTGTCACTTCCCTGATTTACCACAAATGTGTCTACTTAGAGCAACACAAGTTTATTATCTTGTGGTTCTGTAGGTCAGAAGTTGAAAATAAGTCTAGCTATTAAAATGAATGTGTCAGTAAGGGTATGTCTCTTCTGGAGGTTCTAGTGTAGAGCCTGTGTCATGACATTTTCTAAATTAGAGAACTGCCTGAACTTGACATATGTTCCCCTTGCTTCATCCTTAAATTCAACATTACCCAAAATATCTGCATACCCATCACCATTCTCACACTCCTCTAGGTTTAAATTGCTTATACTCAGTAACCTCTATTTTTTTGAATTTTTTTCTTTTCTTTTTTTATTTAAGATTTGTTTATTTATGCATACAGAATTGGGGTACAAGTCAGAGATGCAAGGGCAGTGAGAGAGTTCACCAGAGACAGAGTGGGGAGCAGAACTGGTAGATCCACGAAGCACATTGTTGAAGGGAGCAGTGGACTGGTCAGGAGAGGTCTGCTGCACCATGCGGCTATGGGAGCTTGCACTGCTTTGTCCTTACCTGTCATGCCACCAAAGAGAGCCAGTAACTTCTATTTTACTGGCAGCTGAACTTGAACTTTATTTCCATCTCTAACTTAATTATCCTTTTTATATAACCTACAACGATCAATTTCTGGGAATTGGGATATCTTTGGCAGTAATGGTTTTGACTAGTAGGGTCAACGTTGTGACATCTCCCGATACTTCTATTAGTAACCCTGTAAGTTATCACTGCATCATCTCCCAGAGTTCCAGTCTGTTTTGTTATTAATGCATTTATTGATTTTAATGGGGTAAAGTTGGCTTACATCCCTGTATTTTTTTTTTTTAGGGAATATTGGCTCAAACCTCTACAAAGCTATATTTTCAGACCATGTCCACTATCAAAAATCCAATATTTTATACCTTGTTACACCAGTCCTTATATTTCTCCTACTCTCAGTCGACTGCCTTCTTTATTTCACCGCAAAAATATTGGTTTTTAAACCATGGAAACTACTTTGAATCTCAGGTACCCTTACAATGAAAGGTTGGGTCAAAAGTCTCAGTTTTCTCTATGCTCCCATTCTAGAAGATGATACTCTCTTTGTATGACACAAAGGGGATCTTCTGGATATCACACTCAGCACATTGTACAGTTCAGCATTAATTGCCAAATAATTACCCACAGTCTTTTGATCTTTTGCTTAGCATTTCTACTTTACTTAGTGTTATCATTCATCTCATAATTCTCTAAATAGTTATACATAACACAGTTTGTGTATTTCCACTAATTACAGCACTCTGATTTGGCACAGATAAAAGTTGAATGCTACCTTAGGCCAGGATCTCTTTATTCTCCACACCACACTGATGAGCCTCTCATTTTCATCCAGGAAACTCGTAATCCAGTTCAAATCCCATGTAATTTGTATTTTAGTTCATTCTTCCTGGGACTCTAACCTGGAAACATTTGTGAAGCGTCATTCCAAAAATGAAGACATTTAAGCAGCTAATGTAAAAGATGGTACATTCCTTCCAAAATGTTTGAAGGTGTTTTCAAATTCAGATAAAAGTTAGAATTTCAAAGCAATGTTAAGAATTTCTAATACATAAAGCAATTGGTATACAATTGCTCTTCTAAATTCTATTCTGTTTCACTTCTTTCTAAATGGATTGTCACATTATAATTTATGTTATCATTTATTTGGATTTGTTTGGCAAACTAATTAATAGTATCTGTGTTAAAATTATATTTATAACACAGAAAAATCACTATTTTAGAGAAGTTGAAATGTTGAAAATTTGTCATTTTTTGTAATTCAGTACATGAAAACATAAAAAAATGGACAGCATTAATGTTGATACACATAAATGTTGGTGAAATATGTATCTAATAATTCTGAGGATACTTAGAAATAATTTAAATGTCCATTATAT
>NW_004567104.1:4936105-4951387 GCF_000260355.1 Condylura cristata
TATATATATATGCTGCAATGTGATATTTGTTATAGAAATATATTAATTATCATATGACATGTATTAGGGGTAAGTAGAATATTTATCCATAATAAAAACTAATTTCACAATCCAATTATATGCTCACATCAGAGGCCAAAATCAGTGTCTTTTTATCAAATAATTTTATTTGCCAAGCATATATTCTAAATGAAAATCACATTGTAAAATTACTATGCAAATATGAAAATGAAGCTTGTTAAGAAAAATAAATTTCTGTCTTCTGTCTCATAGTATGCATGGGATATCCTAAGTAGTCCTTACAGACTTAAGAAAAAAAAAGTGAAAAAGTCCATAATGGTAATTTTATCATTAACACTTCCAAATGTGACAGATTTTCCTTCAAAATAGAATGCAGCTACCAATACAATGTAAGTTATTTTATACAAAAATCTCCCTTCAGTCCTCTCAGGCAAATCAACATTGTTCAACCCAGTCCTCCATTTTTAAGAAGGGTTCCTTTAACAAATGAAATGGTTATATACAGTGCTTCATTTTATACCTTTTGAAATAGTAAGCAGCTGGAGTTGATGACATAAGAAGGTGGGTAGTCAAACTGACAAGTAGATATTCTCTCAGAGATAATTTGTAGAAAGAAAGAAAGGTCACGTTGCATTTTTATTGTCTCTGTTTCTAAAATGGAGTGCTGGTTTCCTGGGCGTTTGCATTCAATGAAAGTGAGGCAATTATTTCAGGCAAAAGTATTTCCAGTGGAAGTGTTCAGCTTTTCATTGCAAAAGAGGAATCTTGCACTGCACCCTCAAGGCTTTGACTTCAGCTGTGTCAGTTTAGAGAATTCTGATTCTGAATATAAAAATCTGATTCATAACAAGTTTGACACATGCTGTGAAGGCGCTTCCAAGTTTCATTCAGAGCTGCAGGCTGGCAGCAATTTCATTTTTGTCTTCTAAGTTGTTTTTCCTTCACCCTTTTGCTGAACAGAAACCAAATAAAAAAAAGTCTCTTGGAGGAGCTGCACACTGCAACAGATGTATTACACATAAATATACAGAAACATATAGAATGCTCTGGAGAGTAGAAGCTAGTGTTAGCCACAAAATCTGTCAATCACATAAAATTCAAAACCTACAGAAAAAAAAATATTGCACTTATCTTGCCAATCATTATAAACAAGTTTTTTTTTTTAATCTCACAAGTAGTAACTATGAAAATCTTTGCTGCAAAAGAAAATGAAATCTAAAAGTAGACCATTCCTATATAACATCAAAAGAATGAGCAGAGCATTGTTACCATATTGGTAATCATCTGAAACACTGCCACACTCACAGCTCAGTGAAGGGCTTCCTCTAGTTCTTTCCTTTCTCTGCCTGGCTATAACCACAACAGAACCAGGGACAGTTTCAGTCACTTGGCTACTTGCAAAGCATCTGAACTTTTCCTCTCTAAGATTGGCTGCTAAAGCTTCTCTTCTTTCAGAGTTCCACAGCAGCTTTCTGAAAGATGGGTGCAGTGAAGACAAAAATCTGCTAAGCCCAAATACTAAAGATCTGAATACCACTGAATCCCAAAGACTGAAGCTGACCCCTTCTGAAGACCCTTATATTTCTTATTCATTGCTCCAACGTTCAAAATGTGGTGATTTTAGCATTTTCCTTGGGGCTATCTATTCTCATCAGCAACACTTGGGGGACACTGCCTGTAGCCCTCTTTGGCTTCAGGCACTGGTTGCACTTTTTTTACTGAATTTATTGATTGTTTATACATTTCAATTAACATTGTTATCTTAAAATTACCCCAGTTATTTGCACAGTGCCTTTCTCATAGCTTTGTCTTAAAAGTTGGTTTAGCACCTAATAACCTCTAATAACAAATTTTTTTTAAAAAAGTCAACTTACTTGTATTAAGAATGTATTGAAGTTTGAATATTTGTGCCCCACTCACTGAATCCTAACACAAATTTCTTTTTTTTGTTTTTGTTTTCTTTTAAACCCAAGCCAATTACTGTAACATGGAGCATGAAAAGGGGAACTTCCAGGTACCCTATCCCACTCAGAAGAAAGGTGGAGCTCCGCAGAGAAGAGAGAAATCTGGAGAAGAGTCTGAGGAAGAAGAAAAGAAGAAAGCAGGATGGAGAGCCAGCAGGAGACCTGAGGGAGGCACATGGAGCAGAGAAACATGTGAAGAAGCTGTGTTTGCTTCTTGGTCCTGGACTGGTGGAAACAGATGTGGGTAGGAGACCCGTGGGGAGGTTCACTATATCAGCATTTATCTTGATTTTGATTTTGCTCCTTTCCTCCCAAATTTGTCTGTCCATTTCTGACCCTTTTCTATGGGTCCGGCCAGAAGATGCTTTAGGCTTGTGGAGGGCTTTCAGGCCTTGCTTTGGGCCAATCCCTGTTGGGTGGACTTTTACTCACGAGGGGATGTGCAATTTTGGGTGTTTGACTTAGAAACTGTATTCTTTGTCTTGTCTGTAGTACACACTAATTGTATTAAAGTTCTTTTTCATTAAAGCTCTTTTGTCTTGTTTTCATGCAGCAGATGGAAGGACCTATTTAGAGCAGGCAGGTTTGGGGGCTCAGGGGTGCCCCTCTTTCCCTGCCCTGTTACACCACCACCCAATTCTTATAGTGAAAAGTTAATCCCCAATGCAGTGATACTCTGAAAGGGAGACATTTGGGAGGTGAATAAATCATGAGATTAGAGCCTTCCTGAATGGCCTTATTAAGCTAATAAAAGAAATCTGAGAGAGCTCCCTTGCTGGTCTGCCACACACAATTTCAATGGAAAGATGAATAGCAATGAAAAAGTTGACTCTGATTAGATATGAAATATGCCAGTGCCATTATCTTCAGATTTCCAGCTTCAGACCTTTGGGAAATAAATATTTGTTATGTTTATGCCTTCCTGTTTATATTTGTGATGTAAGAAATACCCAAACATACTACATACTAAAATGTCATTAGTACCATTCTCTCTCTCTTCACACACACAATGTATATATACACTACATATATGTATATACATAGACACTATATATCTATATCTATATCTATATATCTATATATATATCTATATATCTAGCTATATATCTATCTATCTATCTATCTATCTATCTATCTATCTATCTATCTATCTATCTATCTATCTATCTATCTATCGACAGAGAACTGGGATGCAGTCCAGAGGTGTGCAGGAGTGAGGTTTCTCCAGAGACAGAGTGGGGAGCAGAACAAGCAGATCTACTTACAAACACTGCTGAGGGGAGCAGCAGGCAAGGTAGGATAGGTCTGCTGCTCCATGTGGGTCAGCTTTCTAGCCAGGGTCAAACTCAGGCAATCACAATGGGCCTTTGAGGTGGAAGCACTTAGACAAATCCCTAGGCTACCAAAGAGGTCAGACCCTCCCCTGGCCTCCACTTCAACATTAAAGCCATGTCACATATATTTAAGGCTCCATGGTTCTTTTCCATTTTCCTGAATCAACAGTGACCAAGCACATATGGGGCTATTGCACAACAGTATATATTGATGCCATCCATTTCTAGTAGTTAATCTCTGTATTACTACTGAAACCCTATTTGCAATTAAAATAACTAAGTTTATTATCTAGATATATGCAATCACTTAATGATATTCTTCAATGTGATTAGTTTCAGTAATCTGGATATATGTTAGTATCAAGCTCTAATTCCTAATTAATGCAGATGAATGAATATATTTATTAATCTTAATAAGAAGATACATGGATATATTTCAATAGATCAAATGCAAATGCACATATGTGTGTGTGCATTATACATCAGGACCTGTATAACAACTGTCTTGAAAAATGTGTCCTTGGCCGTCGTTGGTGGCGCAGCGGGTTAAAGCACAGCACTAAGAAGCTTAAGCCACTTCCACATCAGTACGATTCCGCCTGCCCCGGAGGAGATCCACAGTGCGAGGCAGACCTCTCCTGACCCTCCCGCTGTTCCCCTCAGCAGTGTACTTCGTCTATCTGCCTGTTCTGCTCCCCGCTCTGTCTCTGGTGAATCCTTTCACCCTCCGCATCTCTGGCCTGTACCCCAGTTCTGTATGAATAAATAAATAAGTCTTTAACAAAAAAAATGTGTCCTCATCTATGAAATTAATCATTTCAACTGTATTGAGGACTGGTACTTTTGCAAACCATTTGTGATTATTATTTTTAAAAACAACAAAGGATTTATTTTAAAAGATGATAGATGGAAATAACGAATGATAAAGCCATCAAGCTTCTGTTGATTTTAACTGATTATGTAACAGGTGGCTGAAACCAAAGACTGTTAAAGGTGGCAACTCCGGGAGTGGAGTGGTGCTTCGGACAATATAACCCCAGGGAAAATGCCAAGGAAGTGTAGCCAGTGATGGAGACTGATAAAAAATAAGAGCCGAAGAAGCAGCCTACATTGCTCAGTGCTTGGGACTGAGCATTTGAGCATTCAATATCAAGCATTCAGCTTTCGGATTTCAACCTGTTCTGATCTTCAGTGATCCCAGGAATCAGGGACTTCTGTCCCTATCACGCAGATCTTCCGGAAAGTTGTGGAGAGGTTTCAAGCACTCGACCTCAGAGAGGAGAATTTCAGTTTGGAGGTTTTGCAAGTGGCCTAGGAGCTAAAACTGTAATCCCAGTTTTACTGCTGTTACAGCCTGGGAATGAAAGAGAAGACCCAGAGCCAGGACCCTCGCTGGGCTGCATGAGTGTGACCTTTTGCTGGGAAGTTTGGCCACTAAAGCTGCTGATTTGAATGCTGCTTGTCTGGTGCAGCGCTGGGGAATCTCGGCAACTCTGGGCAGCCTCTCCCTTTGTCTCCTCTACTGTCTCGGTGAATTGGAACCTGCCTGTAGACTCACAGCCACTTGGTGGTTAGGCACCATTTTGGACTCTTGTGTTTATAACTTCAGAACGAACACCAGGCACTGCTTTGGGGGAGATAAACAGCCATTTTTGGTCTCAGTAATTCTTTGATTTCCCCTGGATTGTTAAACTAATTATATTATTGTTGTTCTCTGAGCCTGCGTAGTCTTGCAATAGTATGTGCAGGTGAAGAATTCAGACAATGACTGCAAAAGTCTTTGGGCACTGTCCTTGGCCAGTTTTAGTGCCCCTTTGCTGCCCTGTATCAGGTGGCAAACCAGTAAGAAGACACCCATGGTTCACCAGCCCAAGTGTCCACTCCTTGCACAAGTGTCCACTCCTTGCACTGGCCATCTTAAACACAGAACAACTGCAGGACACCTTAAAGTAAATGACTTGGAGATTTTTTTTTTTTCTTAAGTACTATTCATGGATTCAACTGTCAGTTTGTTCTGATGCTCTTCCATCCCTTGGTATTTCTGCTTTTCAGTCATAATTTTTTGATCTGTGAAGTTCTGTAAAGCCTACTATTGACAAGTCAGTGACTGCTTCTAAAGTCTGCTTTTCAGAGTCTCAATCCCCATTGATACTTTGTTCACATTTTCCCTATCTATCCTCCTCAGCACCCCACACCTAACAATCTTTGTCTTCACCACACTTCACAATTACATGTGGAAAAAATGGTGCTGGAGCAGATGGTAGATTGTTAATTTAATTTATTAGATATTTATAATTTGTATGAAATTTAACTGAATGTAATCCTAATATTGATTAAAGATTAATATTGGTATAATGAAACTAGGCAAACAAGTGATACTTTAAAATGTTAATTTGTGAATATAAAAATAAACTGATTAGAAATAGGAAACTGGGGCTCCTGGGGGGGGGCAAATGTTTCCTGTAGAAGTCAAAATTAAATGTCACTAGTGGAGTGACTGACAGTTTCCATGCAACACAAGAAGACAATTATATAACTGAGCCCTGGTTTGAACATATAAAGCTATGTGTAAAATAAGTATAAATGATAACTTTGACATGTACTATTATGAAAATAAGTGATAAAAATTGAAAATAAAAACAAATAAATGCCATTAGTAATGCAATGCTATGGGAGAATAATTATGCAATTTTGGCTTTTACATAGTATAAAAAGCACTGCCTTAAGGGTGGCAGCTTTTTTTTTTCTTGATGAAGTTTTGACAACTTCTTCACTACACTTTCATGAAACAAAACCAAACAAAAACAAAAGGTCATGACAAGATTTAACACTATAGGGCCTTCCCTGGTGGCCCAAAGGATTAGGATGCAGCACGGCAAGCCGGCCCCAGCCACTTCAGTGCAAGTTCCATCCCCGCCCAGAGCTGATACACATGACACAGCAGACCTATCCTGACCCACCCGCTGCTCCCCTCAGCAGTGTACTTCATCAATCTGCCTGTTCTGCTCCCCAATCTGTCTCAGGTGAATCCTCTCACCACCCCTGCACCTCTGGCCTGTACCCTATGCACACTCACATTTTGGGGAATCAAAACAGAAACAACTTGAGGGAAGTATATACTTAGTCAGGAGCCAGTAACTAATGATTAAAACCTAATTATTTAACAGTTGAATTTCTGTAGTTCGTATGACTCCTTGATATTACAATGATGTTAAAGTTACAGAAACGTCTCCATGATGTACTTATCTTTACCTTCTTCTACTGTAAATACAGGTAGGTACTTATCTTTACCTTCTACTGTAAATACTTATCTTTACCTTCTTCTACTGTAAATACAAGTAAATAAATCATAAATGAAGAAGTTGCAGCTATATTCATTTAACTGTTGTCATTTCATAATGCTAACACCAGTTAAATAAAGATAATTCCTTTAAGAAAACGTTTAATGAAAATGAGGATGATTATGATTTCCATAATTCTAATGGATTTATAGCAGTGGTTTTAGCTGTAATATTTAATTATAATATTATATATATATAACATTCCATTTTATTTTATTATTTAATAATATTTAATTGTATTTTAGTGGTATTACTTTTTAAAGATGTATTTATTTATGCATACAGAAATGGGGTACAATCAGAGGTCCTAAGGCAGTGAGAGAATTCACCAGATACAGAGTCGGGAGCAGAACAGGCAGATCTACAAAGTACACTGCTGAGGGGAGCAATGGGCTGGACAGGAGAGGTCTGCTGCGCCATGTAGATCACCTCAGGGGAAGGATAGAAATCACATTAAAGTGGCCACAGCTTGGGTTAGCTTTGGAATGCAGCGCTCCAGCCCTCTGTACCACCAGGGAGGGCCCAGTATTACTTTTTATTGACATAATATCTATATACAAACAATCAGATACAAATCAGAGATTTAGGTGACCCCCTTCAAAAGCTCTTATCTTGGTTGCTGTCTGTCATGCCTCCCTACCCATTGGTCTGCCTGGGTACCCCCTACTTCAGTGTTACAGGCATGCCACATATACCTAAGATTGCAAGATTATTTTTCTGTTTGCTCAAACCAACAGAGAATCTGACTGACCTGGGATGGTTACACAATAAGTGGGGTGGTTGGCAGAATTCAATAGAGATGGGTATGAAGCCATCTGAGACTTCTGGAGGTGTTAAGGGGAGTCCAGTGATGAGTTAGACTCAGTAGCCAGCCTTCTATCTTGGTGGACATCTTTTCATGAATGGGCTGAGGCAGAAGATCCCCACTATAGGTGAAATAAGCCCTGTGTATACGGGGAGACCTGTGACAAGGATGTTGCCTGTAAGTTGTCATGGGCTATGGAATAGGTGTTCTTCATAGCTCTGCAAACATCTGTGCTGAAAGAGGAAGCAAAGTACCAGGAGCTGCAAGATTAAAAAAAAACCAAACAAACAAAAACAAAAAAAAACAAAAAAACAGGTGTTTCAAGAATATTTGAATATTCTGGGGGACCAGGAGGAAATCCAGGGAGACCAACCTGCTGCTTTAGGTGTGCCAGGCTGACCCCTTGCTCTGGACTTTACCATTGGTGATTCAGAAGATGAAGTAACAGCAACCCACATGTCCAGGAGGTCATGTGGTTGGTATCCCCGCAAGTCAGAGCTCACCATATATTGTCCATACACTCAAGCTGAACTAGGAGACTTGGGTAAACAGCCCCATTAGAAACCAGGAGAGCACACACTTAGCATCCTGGCTGCTGTGTCTGTGGTATCTGGGTTAGACAGGATCATGTATACAGCACAGGAAATAGAGAAACTGGTCTCAGTGACCCTGCATCTATCATTACCACTGTGGCTGCATGGCCAGGGTGAGCACTCTGTTTTGTTGGTTAATGGCTGCTATGCTGAGTGGTGTGGGCTGATGCAGGAGAGGTACCAGACTCTGAATAAATGGAAAACATGCTGAGCGTGTGCAGGCACTGCATTAACTAGGAATGCACCAGGGCATGTTTAATGTAAGCCCTCATGGCCCTGTTGAGTACTTTACTGCTGGGATGAAGGATTTGTTAATGCAAAATGCCCCTTCAATCTCATTTGGCTCTCTTATGGCAATTCTAGCACCCTATGTGGGATGCCAAATAAAGAATGTCACCTCAGTGGTAGCCACTTTGGTGAAGTTAATAGCTGGCACTCTCAGAAGGGAATATAGGTAATCATTAAGTAACTCTACAGGATGTCAAAAAAGGCAAACAAGACTCTAAAAATCACAGAGCCTCTTAAAGTCACCTCTGCCCAAATGTGAGTGGATCAACTTGAGAACAGGAATAAATCACACCAAAATAAATGCACAGCCCAATGCTACTTGTTAGTATTATGGAGACAATTGTGAGAGAACCAGAGCTTCAAGCCTATATGCCTATGAGGGAAGGGACTCCTGTGGAGGGGGGAGGGGAGGCTTCTGGTATTTCCAGCCTCCAGGCATGTAGCTTACACCTGGAGTACCATTTGCTGCCAATCCCAGCCCTGGGGGTATGCCCTGTTGGTTTCTGAATAGGGCAAAGGCTGAGGAACTCATTCAAAGCAGATGGGCAGGCACCACAGGTCATATGTGGATCTCGCTATCAACTTTTCCCCAAACAATATGTACAGGGTTTTGGTGGATGTTGGAGTAGAATATACCCTGTTATATGGAAATACAGAAAAGTTACAGAGGTCTTCCTGTTACATTTTGATGGCACTAGAGGCTGGAGTGTCACAGTGATTGCGGTGAGATTACCCCTGGGGGCTGGGTGAAAACACCCAAAAGAGTATGAAGTGTGTGTGTTGTTAACCCTAGAATACATCCTGGGTGTGAATGTACCCAAGGCATGCATGGCTTATGGCTGTTGACCACAGTGGGAGAATTTACCCTTAGGGTACATGTAATGAAGACAGTTTTGGATGGACATGCTGAGCATCTGATCATACACTGCCAGTCCCTAGGTGAGTGATCAATATTAAACAGTTCTTTAATATACTGGTAGCTATGGTTACCAGGTAATCAGGTGGCCAGGGAAAAATTACAGGCACAATAGGACAGCTGGAAAAAGTGGGTATTGTGTGTGCTGTCCACAGCTCCTGTAATTTGTGTGGCTGATGAAAAGTCGGATGGTATGGCAGTAGATTACTGTGAGTTTCTGGATCATCTGAGCCATAAACTGGGCATAGATCACTTTGCAACTGCCATAGCTAATGCTTGATTTCCCATTGCTATAGCACTAGTGAGTGGAGACCAGTTTATTTTCATGTGCAAAGTCCAATGATGGACATTCACTGTGCTTTCACAAGTTTCCCTGCTTAGCCCTAAACTCTGCCATTGGATAGGTGACAACTGGCTTGGTTTTTTGGGAGAAGTCATTATTGATGTGCTTGTATTGGATCATTGATGGCATTTCATTGACCAGAGAATCTCCTGCAGATTTGGAAAAGACTGATATGCCTGAAGATATGTGGCTGGGCAGTCAATGACAACTAACTACAGGGTCTGGATTGCCTGTTATTTTTTGGGGGGGTTGTTTGGTCAGGTGAGGCAAAAATGATCTCTGATGCTGTTATTGACAATGAGCAACTTTATCCCATTCCAACCGCAGTGAAGCACTTGCAAACCTTCCTGTATCTGCTGCGTTACTAGTGGGCATTTCTATCTCACATGGTCTAGCTCTTATGGCTCCTCTATCAGTTCACACATAAAGAGGTTACATGGATTTGGGCTGCTGAAGCAGATGCAATATCTGTTGGAGTCAAATTCATTGGTAATTCTGTTCAGTCCTTGCAGGTTTTTGACACAGTCCATCCCTGTGAATTAGATGTGCTTTTTACTCAGGAAGGGCTTGGGTGTAGACTTAGAAATTAGAACTGCTATGACAGTCCATTGGGTTCTGGTCCCAGTTCTGGAAAGACATCAAGACTCTGTGTGCTTTGGTTGAAAGGCAGCTGCCTAACTAACTTAGTTACTAACTAAGGGAATTGTAACTTTCACAGCTCCTGTCCTAGTGAAGACTATCTACCTGATAACCAGGTTGGCACAGGAACAGGCCCATAGTGGTACTGCCCAGATACCCATTTTAGTGAAGTGGAGATAATACTTACAGCAACGCAGCACTCTATCAACCAGCCCCTTAAGGGTGGCATTGCCAAAGATTCTCAGTCCAGTGACATATATCAGCATACAATTATCCTTTGTGGAAGCCACTGAGGCTAGTCCCCACAAGGAGAGACAGGCCTCAATCCCAGCAGTGGCCTGGCACATGGATGGCTCAAGCTGGAGCCAAGCAGCATCATGGAGAGCTATAGCTGTCCACCCAGAAACTATACTACTTGTTTTGAAATGCGGACAGTCAGTGGACTGCTCTATGAGTGGTATGGATGGATGGTGGTGGTCTATGAGCCCCTCTCTGGTAACCAGTACCAACCTCTAGGCAGTGTGCAAGGGCCTGGTTCTTGGTACCTCTATGTTAAACTTAAACGGCTTCACACTCATGAATTGGCCACTGTGGGCCAGGCCTTATGGAAAGATCTATGGGACCTGGGGCATCAGAAGAAGGAACAATTTACCATGTCACAGGACATACTCCTTTGGCTTCACAGACAACAATGATGCAGACATTTTAGCCCAGGTGATTGAAACAGCTCTGGGGCAAGATGGTGCATAGTGGCCACACAAAGCTTGCTCCTTACAGTAAGAGCAAAGAACAATGTGGGAAACTGTTCATGCCTGCAGTCTACCTGTAACTTCAGAGGCAATTTAGTGTGTGTGTGTGTGTGTGTGTGTGTGTGTGTGTGTGACATGTGTGGTGTGTCCCAGGACTCAACTCAATGGCTTTTTACTTCCACAGCCATGTGTTGCAGAGCATTGTCCCTGACACTCTGGCAGATGGAAACCACTGGACCACTGCCCTGCTCTTATGGGCAGCAGTATGTGTCCCTGTGTGGACTTGGTGGCTTGTTTATTAAAAGATTATTCTGCATCACATTAGAACCCAAAGGCAGTTTGGACAGCGCTGGTGCATCTATGTGCTGTATATAGATATCCCCAGGTAGTAGAAAGAAACTAAGAAAGTCATAGCACAGGTGCTGGGGTGCAGCAGTGGCCTAAGAACATGCACACCTCATGGAAAGTCCATCACCCTCTGATCCTAAGACTGTAGGAATCATAGAACACTACATGGCCTGCTGAATCAAAGAATGAGCGCTACAGCCCCCACCTTGACAGGCTGGGAAGAGCTACCCCTGAGCGACTTGCTGTGGACACTAAATGAGGAGAGCCAGAAAGTGGCCTGGCTCCCCTGGAGGCATCTCTGCATTGGGCCAGTGCTCCTTTCCAACAGCAAATGCAGGCTTCAGACATTTGCTTCAGCCTGGGTTTTGGGTGGCAAGGCAGCATTTTATGAACTAAAATTGACTTGTTTGTGTATTGCCAGATGGGGGAGATCTCCCATTGCTGGTGTCAATAACTTTATCTTTTCACTCCTAGGTTGTGCCCTAACACATGAGTGTTAGGTAGTGCTAATCAATCGTGTCTCTGGTTGCATTCCTGGTTGCATTCTGTTGCAGTTTTGTGTTGCTTTTGTAGGTGATAAGCCAGTAGTGCACACTCATCACCAATGAACTCTTGCAGATAATGATATATAGGTTGAAGGGCAAGAAAAACTCTAGAGGATGGGGTGGAGTGAACATGGAATAACTCAGGCTTTTGTCCACTTCTGGGTCCTTCCCTTGAAAGTAACCTCACATGCATGACAATCTAGCAGTCGTTTTACACCTTGCACATCCAGCAAACAACAGATGGCGCATGACATTGAAAGTACCCAGCTCTGCAGGCAAAATGAATCACTAATGTGGCCATGGTCACATACTGGCAGGTTTTGTCCTTGCACAGTGGACAGTTAGTGGAGTCCCTTGTCTGGATGAGGTATAGACTCAGTGGCCGCCTCCCTGCCTGTCCATCTGGTCTCCTGCTTCAGCAGTGAAGGCTTGCCAGATATACCTAAGATTGCAAGATTCTTTTCCTTTATCCTTGATTTTGTTTGCCTGAATCAAAAAAGAAGCAGCTCCACCTGGGACAGTCACACAGTACTATCTCTGGATAAGTAAGCATTCTATTAAGTTTATCATAAACTAACCTTTACAAAATGGGTAAGAAAAGATGCCTTCAATGAAATCATAGATTAAATATATCTGTCAAAATGTAAAAGTATGTGTGAGCAATAGAAAATGAGATCTGACCTCAGGTGCAGCTGTAGTCCAATCACTTCAGGCACACAGAAACATACTTGGAATTGATAAACTACTCATGGAATTACAAGTAACCATGGAAACTAGTTTAAATATCAGTGCTATATTTACTCTTCTTTACAATCAAATTATAAACTTCATACTGAGCCTTGAAATGTAATTTAAATGATATTTAGAAAATTTATGTCATCAAGTCATGTAAAAATTACACAAATTTTCTAATTTTTTCTTAGTTCTATTTTGTAATATTATTAAACATGTGGATTATAAGTAATGAGTAATAAGTAAATAAATTGCATATAAGTGTATGTATTTTTAAGATTTATTTATTTATTCATACAGAAATGGGATACAGGCCAGAGATGTGGAGGGTGAGAGGATCCACCAAAGAGCAGGGAGCAGGGCAGGTGGGGATCTAACTCATGCAGAAGTGCCTTAAGCTTCTTAGTGCTGTGCTTTAACCCGCTGCACCACCAGGGAGGGCCAATATATGCTATTTTTTAAGTGAATGAAATTTTTAATTTATAGTTATTTGAAAAGAACACTCTGGGAATTTGTATACAAAACTTTGACTCATAGATTGCTATTAATTATTTTGATCTCAGTTAAATTATCAAAGAATGTCAATTCAAATAAGTTTCATTTGCTCCCTCTATGTTCAGAATTATAATAATCAAGTGTATCCCTTTCATTCATGGGAGCTTATGATATTGGGCTATTATCTTTTATTAATTAAAATGTTTATTTCATGGTGACATTTGATGTTGCCCAGTTGATGTTCCTTACCTATTCTAAGCACTCTGTCATGACCAAAGAAAACTACATTGAAAAAAAAAAATCATTTACTTATGCATACAGAACTGGGGTACAAGCCAGAAGTACAGAGGAGGAGAGAGGATTCACTAGAAACAGTGGGGAGCAGAACAGGCAGATGACAAAGTACACAGCTGAGGGGAACAGTGGGCAAGACAGGAGAGATCTGCTGTGCTATGTGGGTTACCTCTGGGACAGGGATCTAACTCTCACTGAAACATCTGCGGCAAGCTTGTAGCGCTGCTTCCTAATGCATTGTGCCACCAGGAAGGCAGAAAACTACATTTTCAACGAATGAATTAAATCATTTTTTTTTAAAACCATGAGTGTCTGTGCAATCTTTTCTGTTTTATGAACTGAATAAGTAATACTAATAAATCTATACATCCCTGTGTGTATTTTATACATCAGTTCAAAAAAAAAAAAATTCCCTAGGGGGCCTCCACGGTGGCACAAGGGGTTAAGTCATAGCACTATGAAGCTATTTGAATCCACTAAACTCTAGTTTGATCCCTGGCCCAGGAGCTGACTCACATGGTGCAGCAGACCACTCTTATCTCTCTCTCCTGCTGCTCCCCTCAGAAGTGTATTTCAATAAAATCTGCCTATTCTGCTCCCCATTCCTTCTTGAGTGAATCCTCTTCCCTACTCCTGCATGTCTGGCCTGTACCCCTGTTCTTGTATGCATAAGTAAATACATCTTTAAAAAAAAAAAAGTTTCCCTGGAGAATGCCTAAGAAAATACTTATTTAGAATTTAAAGGAATAATACAATTTGGTATTCACTTCAAAAGTCAGTGTTTTTCATTCACTTCATATTTGCTACTTGCCCAAATTGCATGGTCTTGCCACATTCCTCTAGCAGAGTGTCTGAACAAAACTCTGTATCTATATAATATAAAACTGTATATTCTGTATTTCTTAAATCTTCAAAATACTCATCTTTATTTGTCTCCCTCTAATTGTTAGATACTTAACATAAGGAAAGTGGTAATAAACTGTAGTTTTGTGAATCAATATGCCCATCTCTGAAATGATCAGATGAACTCTTTATTTTTATCATTGCAGAATAAGGATTCATATCTAGCTCCATCTTCAGTGTTTCTTATAATTATCCAAAATGATTGAAACAAGTTTACTAACTTTCTAACTTTACATAGTTGTGTTCAATCTATCAAGCAGGAATTGAAGAAGACAAATATTTTTACTTGGTTATCAAATTATTTCATTATATTTTATATTAAACTTTACAGAGGGTCAGGGCCATCCCTGGTAGGGCAACAGGTAAAAATGCAGCACTATGAAACTAGTCACAGCCCCTTCAGCACGAATTTCATCTGTGGCCAGTTATCTGACTCACATGGTATAGCAGACTTCTCCTTTCTCACTTGCTGCTCCCCTCAGCAGTACATTTAATTGCTCTGCCTGTTCTCCCCACTTTCTCTGGTGAATCCTCTCATTGCACCTGCTGCACCTCTGGCCTGTACTCCAGTTCTGTATGCATGAATAAATAAATCTTAAAAAAAAAGCAGGTCAATCAGTGACTACCATTTTCGATAATCAATTATGAAAGTTATAATAAAATGACAAGTAAAATATACATCAAATGTGCATCAGAGAATGAAATAGATGAGCAATTATACTCTTGACATCATCTAAAATGAGCTTGAAATAAAAATTAAAAAACAAGGAAATGGTCTTTATACATCGGTGTCATTAGAATATATATAAATATATTTAAGTATCTGATTTGAATCTCTATCTCAAATGAGTAGTTCCTTGCCTCAGACTTTTCTATTCTGGAAAATCATTAATTGTTATCTCTTTTGGAACAACTTTTAAAACTATCTGATTCATTACTTTCATTTATACTAAAATCTTTTTTTTTTTTTTT
>NW_004567104.1:4953047-4959277 GCF_000260355.1 Condylura cristata
TCACCGCCCCTGAGCCTCTGGCCTGTACCCCAGTTCTGTATGAATAAATAAATAAATCTTTAAAAAAAAAAAATTAAGCCAAGCTGTGGCCACCTCAAGAGTTCCATCCCCACGCTGGAGGTGTTCCACATGATACAAGAGACCATCCCTGTCTTGCCTGCTGCTCCCCTCAGCAGTGCACTTTGTTGATCTGCCTGTTCTGCTCCCCACTCAGTTTCTGGTGAATCCCCTGTACCTCTGTCCTGTACCCCATTTCTTTATGCATGCATAAATAAAATATAAATACATAGATAGATAGATAGATAGATAGATAGATAGATAGATAGATAGATAGATAGATAGATAAAATATAGTTAGAATGTATTTTATCCGCCTCAATGCATCAACTGATAATGATATCAATGATTATAAGGTAAAACATGTCAGATAAAATAGTGTAGTTTAAAATGTAAATATGTTAAAAATATAGAACACACACAAACACACAATCCAAAGCACTCAAGTTAAAATTTAGTGATTAAAGTACACATGTCACATAAATGTTAATATTACCCGTGTTAAATAAGCCAAGAAATGGATAATAAATTTGAAAAGCCATAAATAAATATATCAACTAAAGCTCTCATGTAGAGTCCCCCATAAGGTATTCAACATGTATTATTTTTAGCCTATAAGCATCACAGTTGCTTGTAATAGTGAACAAATTACAGCTATTCTACAAATATTAAACTCTTGCTATTATATAAATTGGAGATAACATTACTTAAAATTTGAAGGCTATAATCTCCTAGTCAATTTTTTTTATCTTATTGATAGTTCTCAATCTTTACAAAATGGATTACACGTTCTATTGTAGAGAAGTGGCGTTCTACAATAAAGTGAAAAGTGATTTTCTATGGCAGTATGTTCTTGTCAAATCAGTGTCCATTCTTCTATGCAGTGATAATCACAAAGACTGAAAAGTCAAGATTTATCTGAGAACATCATCAAGTTGACAGAGTTGGTATACAATAGATAATGTCTGAACAGTTCATGGAATTAGCATAATCATTCTTAAGTGGATCTTTCACTTTGACTGGATACTAAGAAATTATATATATTTTTTCTGAGGGTTTTTATTTTTTTAAAGATTGATTTATTTACATACAAGAACTGGAGTGCAGGCCAGAGGTACAAGGTGAGAGGATTCTCCCAAGACAGAGTAGGGAGCAGAACAGGCAGATCCACTGAAAAACACTGCTGAGCGGAGCAGCGGGCATGACAGGAGGGGTCTGCTGTGTCATGTGGGTCACCTACCTGTCCTGTGGGTCAACGCCTCTCGCCTGCTAAGGATCAAACTCCTGTTGTAGTGGCTGGCAGTAGCTTGATAGCACTGTGCCTTTCGTCCCTGTGCCACCAGAGAGGACCCTATATTCTGAGAGCTTTTAAATATAAATAGCCATTTCAGAAATCAATCATCAGTTTATTGTAAAAATACAGAAAATACTAATTATTAGACATGTTCCAGGAGAGGATTTTAATGATCATGTCCTCCTCCTCATCACTAGTCTACTGCTTTATTTATGTGTATATGCATATATTATACATACACATACAGCTATATTACATTATAAACATGATTACGACAGACATTTTAAAAATTATACTCACTATTGAACTTTTGATTTTCTCATTCTATTTGGAAGTTATCAGTATGCCAAGGATCTTTGATATTAAGCGAGAATCAGGGATACAAAAGATTTATTGAGACAAAAGGATATATTGAGAGTAAAGACAAGAGGGAAGCAGACCCTTAAAGGAGGTATTCTGTGGAGGTCACAAGGAAGGAGAATTGTTAAATATAGAGCTGTTCAAAAAAAATTTATTCAAGATGATGACATTTCCAGCTTGTATTACCATTTAGAGGAAGTCCATAATCTCACAAAAACAGAAGCATCCCCCTATCCTTTCTACACCCAGTTATTATGTGGAAGCAGTAAGGAAACTAATGTGGAAATGAATTGAGTGCAGTATCCAAAGCTATCAGTTGTAATCCCTGCAGCATATGCCATGAGACACAGATTTCCATGATCACCACAGCCCTTATTTGTCCCACTTTTGTTGTGCATCGATTCTTAATAATGATTGTCTCTTCCTGATAGGATCCTTAGAAGGGATGAGAGAAGTTAGAGGAATGAACTATACAAACCAAGTGATGTAGTTATTCTCTGGGCTACAATGTCATTTACCATCTCCTGTTATTAAATAAGTTAATTAACCTGGATGCCATTAGACTAAATTAGTTTTCATGGAGCAGTAGCCTACACAAGCAAAACAAACTCAGTACAACAATTATTGGTTCAGTAGATTTTATCTCAAATAAAACAACTATTTTAGTTATAGCCAATCAAAACAAACAAACAAACAAAAAAAAAAAACAGCAAAGAAACACCTTGCTTTCCTTCCATCTCTTTACTACAAATAAATTACATTTTTTTTCTCACTTTCAACAATTATCTGATCAGATACTGATGGATCATTTGAGGATTTTAGCAAATGTTTTTCCTGAATATGCTGCACATTCTTCAACAGTCAGAATGACTATATTTATCCACTCAGTCTTTAAGTGGTTGAGTAATACAAGTACTCAAGCTGGTCATACTTTTTCTCTTACAGTACTTATTTCTGTCTCACTTTATTAACAACTACTCTACTTATTTAAGCTCAACAAGGTCATTTATTTATTTATTTATTTATTTTTAAAGATCTATTTATTTATGCATACAGAGGTGGGGTATAGGTCGGAGGTGCAGGGGTGGTGAGAGGCTTCACCAGAGACAGAGTGGGGAGCAGAACAGGCAAATCGATGAAGTACACTGCTGAGGGGAGCAGCGGGCGGGTCAGGAGAGGTCTGCCACGCCATGTGGTCACCTCCGGGGCAGACGGGGATCGACCTCATGCTGTAGTAGCTTTAGTTTCTTAGTGCTGTGCTTTAACCCGCTACGCCACCAGGGAGGGCCCAGGTCATTTATTTTTTAAGATTTATTTATTTATGCTTAAAAGAACTGTGGTACAGGCAAAGGCTTTGGTGGTGAGAAGATTCACCAGACACAAAGTTGGGAGCAGAACAGGCAGATCTACTGAAATACAGTGCTAAGGGGACCATAGGGCAAGGCAGGAGAGATCTGTTAGGCTATGTGGGTCACTTCCCTGTCTGGGCATTGAACTTGTGCTGCAGTGGCTGCAAACAGCTTCATAGTGATGCCCTTTAATCCATTGTGCAACCAAGGAAGGCCATGAGTCAATTATTTTGGCAAGTTTAAGAATTGTACTTCCTCTTGGAAAGCTCCCTCGTTAAAAATTCAGTGAGTTCTTCCAAAAACCCATATCTTGTAGTTTAATGGGATTTATGCTCTATGTGCTAGGCAAGATGGCATCCTTTAATGAACAGGACTTGCAATGCTTGAGAATCCAAAACTGAGGGATGGAATGAAATCAGTATATGTGTGTGATTGGGTTCTGTTTCTGTTCTTTGACTCTTGCACACACATGTCTCGTCTATTTCTAACAAAGTGCTATACCAAGACTTCTGACTGAATAGATATACTGCAACCAAAATAATAGCTCCCCATTCCTCATTTATTTGGCAAGTTTCTACAAGTTGTTATATTTTGCAGGTTACCGCATTCTTTCTTATTCTACAAGGTAAGGTGATCCTAGATGGTTGTATATGATATAATGAAAACACTTACATAGCCATAAGGCCACCCTTCTCTTCAGATCAGATATTCCACTCTAGATGTATTCGTTCAGTAACATTTATTTGTCAGAATCATTCATTGTCATGAGCACTTGTATATAGACATTTTAAAACACCCCACAAATACATACATTTTATAGGTAATTAAATCTCTTTCCTGAAATTAAAAACAAACAAACAAACAAAACTTCCTAGGCTATTTATCAGAATGAATAATTGTGTGTATAGTTTCCAAGAAATGTAAATAGCAAATTTATATTCTAGAAATACAGTTTTTATACTCTTCATTCAGGAAGATGTCCGCTACTTAAAATATTTTAGCACTTTTTATATTTTACTTTTTTATGCATATTGTTTCATATATAATTATTTTAACATTTTTTGATTTCCCTCTAAAGTCTATAATGTAATTTCCACTTATATAGTTGAATATACATGCACATCTATGTGTGTATGTGTGTGTGTGTGTAGTTATTTTGTTCACATTCAGGCAAGATACACCATCGAGATTTATATTATTCTAACACAAGATATGCTTTTGGTCTTATAGAAAAAAAAAATATATATATATATATATTAAATTTTACTGATTTACCCAATTCTTCACAGTATCAATCACTGATTTATCTATCACAAATAGAAACTGAAAAAGATAAACTTCCAACTGGTGAGAAGCATAACTTCCAACAGGGAAAGAAAATTTAAATTTGATTTTTGAAAATATTTATTTATGCATACAGAACTGGGGTGCAGGACAGAGGTGTGGGGTGGGTAAGAGTATTCACCAGAGACAGAGTGGAGAGCAAAACAGGCAGGTTGACAAAGTACACTGCTGAGAGGAGCAGTAGGTGGGTCAGGAGAGGTCTGCTGCGACATGTGGGCCGCTGGCTGGGATCAAACTCATGCTGCAATAGTTGCAGTTAGTGTCATAGTGATGAGCTTTAACCTGTTGAACTACTAGGAAGAGCCTTAAATGTGATTTTTTAAATCATTTTGTACATCAATTTGTACATTTTTTTTCATCTCAGTTGTAATCCCCATGGGTTTCCCATCACCAAGTCACCCCATGTCATCACCATAGTCCAGTGTACTTCCCACAATCTTCCTTACATTAAAAAAAAATAGTATTTTACTTTTTCATTAATGGGTTTGGTTTCTTTTCACTTATGTATCTGAGTAAGAGCAATACCTAAACTGCTAAATTTTTTATTGTTTATTTTCTTTGAGATTGTTTTCAAATAATATGATATGGTTTCTAGGTTCTTTATGTTAAATGAGTACTGCTGCTACTTGTAGCTCTTGTTTTATTTATTTACTTACTTACTTATTTATTTATTTGGCATTTGCTTAGGTTTGGTGTTAGAGCCATACATTGTAGTGTATTTATTAAAGACTACAAGATTTTTAGTCATAAATGTCATAAAATAAAGGGGATTTAAATTTATGTTAAATACTTTACTTGCTTTAAGTGCAATTGTAATTGTCTTATGTTTAATAGCAAGAACATTTCCTTGACTGATTTTTATGCTAGCATCTGTTCACTGAGGTGATTTATTGTTACTTATTAAGACTCTTGAAAATGGTTCTAGTAGTTGTATATTACCATAAATAAAGAACTTCCATAAATAAAGAACTTAAGTTATTGATTAAATATGTCAAAGCTTTCTGGTGACTATCATTACTATGACTGTACAACAATGTGCTTTTTATAAGAATGTGGGGATTTCTTATTGTATATAAATATTCACTACACATTTTCTTATTTAATTGTGTGCTTCATAAAATACACTATGCTCATATTCTTCAAATGTGAAATGAGCAATCTATTATGTATGCCACTGGCATGAAAAATCTTATTTAAAATGTATGTTTATATCTTCCTTATTTTGGCTCCTAAACAGACAGTTGTATCTGTAACTAAGTCATGAGCCTATTTGGTAAGTCTTAATATTCTCCAGATCATTTTATAACTCTAATATAATTAAAGGATATGTCTGAGTTTCTATGAATTCACATCACATTTGGAAGGGGACTTTATTTTTTTTTTTTTACATTAATGTATTTTCTCTTTCCAACCAGAAAAAAATGGTTTTCTTTCCAAACTTCTAAAAAAAAAATAAAGCCTTTAATTTTTAAAGCTCATTAACTTGGGAATATTGATAATGGGAAACACTACTTAAGATATATGCAATTTATTAATAAGGGTATTTAGGTTTAAATTATATTTTAGCAAGGTTATTCAAGAAATACTAACTTTAGTTGACAACAAAACATATCAATAATGAAATGTTCATATCAACCTCTAATTTGGCACTAATAATTTTTATCTTCAGTGATTAACTCTACTTGGCAGACTTTGTTGGTTTAGAACTTCTTCTTCTGTGAAACCACATTAATAATAACTGTAGTCTGTTAAAAATATAATGTATCTTCAACAACACAGTCTGACTTAGCAATTATATATATATATATATATATATATATATATATA
>NW_004567104.1:4959377-4981888 GCF_000260355.1 Condylura cristata
TTACTGGTTTGGGTCATATCTATGCTCTGCTGTTCTTTCTGCAAAACCACATCCATTTCAGCTATATATATATATAGCTATATATATAAGATTTATTTTATTTGTACATACAGAACTGGGGTACATACAGGCCAGAGGCTCAGGGGCGGTGAGAGTCTTCACCAGAGACATAGTGGGGAGCAGAACAGGCGGATCTCTGAAGTACACTGCTGAGGGGAGCAGCGGAAGGGTCAAGAGAGGTCTGCGGGGCCTTGTGGTCACCTCCGGGGCAGGCGGGAATTGAACTGATGCGGAAGTGGCTTTAGTCTCAGTGCAGTGCTTTAACCCGCTGCGCCACCAGGGAGGGCCACAATTATAAAATATATTTAAAAAAATAATTCCAATAAATAATATCTAAAGTAATATACTTAAATGTGTCAGATGTAATCTCAAAACTGTTACCAAATAGCTACTTCACTTTTCTCAAAGTAATTGTTATTATTGGGACCTCACATTTTGATTAATACTAAAACTAATTTGAAAATAAAAAATAGACTTTACTATATGAGTATATATAACACTGGATGATTTTGATGTAAGCAACAAAAACTATTGTGTTGATTCACAATTGAATGAGGATTTATCCCTTTTGATTAAAAATATTATTATTTTAAATTTCATTCACTAAGTGAAACAAATAATAGTAAATTTATTTGCATATTCTGATTTAAAGCTATATATTTCATATCACATTTTATTTTCTCAATAATAGCGTGCTGCAAATAAACAGATTACTCAAGCTTACTGATTTGTAGCTGTTCATCTTCATGATTTAGTTATAGGGTACTTTTTAATTAAGAAAAATTTAATCCTCTTTTATATCTGTTAATTCTAACCCAACCCATTACTCTCAGGAGGCTCTATGTCTTCCCAAATCAATGTAAGAGCTCTAGTCTCCTCCAACCTAATATTTTAGTGATTAATTACAGTTTCATATAATTTTGATAAAAGGAATATCAATATAAACTAGCTGATGCTGAATGAACGTGCATAAAGAAAAGTTAACATATGATCATACATTTAAATTTTAAAGAGAAATTTTTTGATCAAGAGTTGAAACAAGTTTCTACAGCTGAGATAAAGAGGACAACTTAATTTAATGAATTCTAATATCAATATATCATATTTGCAAAAGAAAAAAAAACATATAAAATTACCTCTAATCATTTCGCACTACACCTGTGAAGTTCTAAAAGATGATTAAATAGTAATAGTACAATACTTTCCAAGATAACAGATAAAGATCCAGCCTCCTGGAGTCCAGAACTAATTATTTTCTTGTATGTATCATTAACTCAAAATGAATAACTGAGGCATATTTAGGCATCCAATGATTATTTGGAATATGCTTCCCTGTGGGAAAGGCCAGTTATAACAACTGAGTACTGGAAAACAAACAAACAAATAAATAAGGACTTATTTATTCATACAGAATTGGGGAACAAACCAGAGATGCAGGAGTGGTGAGAGGATTCACCAGAGACAGAGAAGGAAACAGAACAGGCAGATTGAGGAAGCACATTGCTGAGGGGAGCAGAGGGAGGGTCAAGAGAGGCCTGTCACATCATGTGGATCACCTCCAGGACCAGGGGTCGAACTCGAAATGGAGCGGCTGCGGTCATCTTGTAGCACTGAGTCCTAACCTGTTGTCCACAAGGGAGGGCCCGTAGTGAAAAGAATTTATAGCTACAGATCAAAGCTTACAACTATACAATTAATTTAAATTACATAAAGTAAATAAAAATTACCCCTTAGGTTTGATGAAGATAGAAAAACAATCAAGAAAAGGGTACAATTTCTTTGTGAATACACTGTTAAACTTTCTCACGTATGGGTTAATTTACCTTGGAACATGGCAGGGAGGGGGGCAGTACATGCACCATGGGATAGGAAGAAGAACTTGACCTACAGTCATCCTCATTGCCAAAAATCATTGTTGCGGCCCTCCCTGGTGGCGCAGCGGGTTAAAGCACTGCACTGAGAAGCTTAAGCCACTTCCTCATGAGTTCGATTCCCGCCTGCCCCCGGAGGAGACCACATGGCGTGGCAGACCTCTCCTGACCCGCCCGCTGCTCGCCTCAGCAGTGTACTTCGTCGATCTGCCTGTTCTGCACCCCACTCTGTCTCTGGTGAATCCTCTCACCCTCCCCATCTCTGGCCTGTACCCCAGTTCTATATGAATAAATAAATAAATCTTTAAAAAAAAAATCATTGTTGCAATGCTCTGGTTTAGAGGTTTTCAGTCAATCTTTGATATCACTTGATCTTAGCTAATAACAGCTGAAAAAGCTGCAAGTTCACATGTTCTTTCCATTTTAGCCTACGCATCACCATTTGGCCTCTGTGATGCATTATCCCAACTTCTTACAGCCTTAAGCCTATTTTGAGCTTAGGAAATATCTCTCCTTTAGCCAATATCTTAAGCTCAATGCAAGGTTGATAAGATGGGTTTGAAACTAGACCTGTAGCTTTATGTAAATTTGCTAGTTAAGTATTTGCCAGATGGCTCAAATAGTCATTGCGTATAGAAGACCAAGGAACTAGGTTGATCCTTGGGTTCGTCTTCAATGATTGCCCTTCCTCCAAAGCTTGAGTCATCTGTATGTATATATTATTATCATATGTCTACTCAAATCTTTTTTCATACACCATCATCAGTATCTTCTCAATGACACGGGAATGCCTCTAACTGTTCTCTGAGACACAAAGTATTTCTATTTATTTTTGATTGCCCTCTTTCTGTGCTACCTCTGCACACTCAGGAAAAGCAGTTTCTTTTCTAAAGAATGTTCCAATATGAGCAAACTTAGTAAAATTCTAAGATCAACATTCCATTCTATTATGCTATGCCAGCTGATTGTTCTGATTTTTCCTTAAGAATGTTCAAAAAATCTCTTCTCTAATACTTTTGTCTATTTAGTCCCTTGTCTTGAGTGCCAGAGGTTGAAATTGAACATCTGAATTTTTTTCACTTTATATATGTACAATAATGCTTACATGTACAACAATAATACTTTTCCTCAACAAGCTGTCTCCCTATATAAGATCAAGCTTTCAATAGAACAAATTCAATTTGATCCTCACACTAGCTCAAGTCTTAGAACCTGAAAAATGTCCCAATTAATTGTTACCTGCAATGGACTGATTTTTTGTGCTCACATTTACACAAAAGTCATACTTGAAACTTCTTACCTGATGATATTGGGTGGTGGGACTTTTAGAAATTAATGAGATCATAGGGATGGAGCCATCATGAATGGTAATGGTATCAGTCTTCTCAGAGGTCAGAGAGCTAGTTAGCTCTTATTCTTGCATCTGAACACACAAGGAGAGGTAGATAATTTCCAACACAGAAACTATGACAGCACCATATTGCCAGACTTACAGTTGCAAAACACATGTGAAAAAGATTTCTATAGCTGATAAAATATACTGTGCATGAGATTTTTCATAACAATCCAAACTAAAACATTTGCTTAAACTTCATAATGATGGGTCTGTTTGAAGTGTAGGTATTTTTTTCCTACTCATTTTTTTTTTGTTTTAATAAATTACAACGATAAGAAAACAGTAAATGTGAATTTGTTAGTCCAGTTATGCACTAAGCATAAATCACTTTAAATGAATTAACATTTAATATTTTATCACATCAAATCCATATAGTTTAGTGAACTTGGACATATTATTAAAGTTTTGCTTCAGTGCCACCACCTTAAAAATTTAGATGTTTGAAATCTAAACCAGATTACTCCAGAATCTGTGAGTAAAGTTATTATACTTACTCCTCTGTCACCTAATTATGGAGTCACATATTATACAGTTAGGTAGACATAAGTTTTGTCCCAGTTTTATTATTTATTTATTATTTATTATATTTTTATTATTTTTTTATTATACTTACTCCTCTGTTACCTAATTATGAAGTCATATATATATGGAGTCATTATATATATATATATATATATACGGTTAGGTAGATATAAGTTTTTGTCCCAGTTTTATAATTTAGTGGCAATGTATCCTTGAAAAATGTCCTTGTTTTTTTTTTATGTTTAGTTTTATATCTGAAATGGGGATGGTGTTATGATTGTCAAGGCTGTTTCTTAAATAATCCAGAATAGTGGACTTTTATTAATATATCAAAAATAGATAAGCTCATATCATTTGAAGCAACATGGATGGGGTTTGAAAGGATAATACTAAGTGAAATAAGTCTGAGGGAGAAAGATAAACACCAGATGGTGTCTCTAATATGTAGAATCACACAGTAATTGACCTAATAGGTAAGGAGAAGTTGCAAAACTAACTTTGAACAGAAATACCAAAATAGGGAGAGGACAGAATGAAAGAACACAGGGGGAGGAAGCACAATGGGATATGTTGGTGAAATGTGAGTTAGTGGTGGGTCCATTATGGTGATAAAACCTAATGGGGATAACCTCATGTTGGCTCATTTAAATAAATTAATTAAAAATAAAAACCTACACAGTATACAAAATACATATTTGATTGTTAATTTACAGAAAGAATTAGAAACTTCATGTATTTCAGTTTAAGTTTAACTAATATATTGGTACAAGCTATTTAAATGAAACTAACTCATAAGTCACCACAAAAAAAAAAGACTAAAAAATAAAAATTAAAAATTAATTGGATCATGATTGCACACTATATGTTTCTAAGAGTTTAGTGTGTGCTGATTTTGTAAAATAAGAAATTATATAATAAATCATTTATACAAATTGGATTAAATTATTTGATAATTTTATATATGTGGCTTTATATAACAATATGTCTTATACTCCATTTTGTAAATTATTTAGCATGATTTGTGAAGACAGATTTAATATTTGCTAGCTGTATGATATCAAGTAAATAGTTAACCTTCCTTTGTTTGGATACAGGAAACTGGAAAAAATAATATTACTCAGTGTTGTTTACTTCAATAAAAAATATAAAGTTGTAATGTGATTCTGCTTACACAGACTTAGTAGTTGCTTTGGAGATGCATTGTAGTTACTGATATTATTCGTGCACATATTATACGTGCATATATGTAAGTATGTAATTCATAGAACTATGTATATTTATACACATTTGTGTTCATACATTATGCACATTTTAAATGTTGAGCATATTTTGATCATGTATCAATGAGAGGGAGAAAAAAAGAGAGTGGAAGACAGGAGTGTGCAGAGGGAAGGGAGAATGGTGAGGCAGAGTTCCTGTGATGGAAGGTTTTGGGAGGCAAAAGAAGGCGCTGGATGAGGGGTTGGGCAGGATGAAGAGTGGGCAGGGTGAGGGACCAAGCAGGGAGCAGGCCAGGTGAAGGGCAGGGTGAGTGAAAGTGAATGTTCTTTAAATTAGGATCAAAAATTGTTTGAGTACTGATTATAATTATAGAATTCCCTCAAGGAAAATGTGCAAAACACCTACTCTCAAATGCATGTTTCAGAGATCATAGACACATAAAAACTGTTCAGAAGCACTTGCTTTAGTAAATTCATGTTCCTAGAAATTTATTTCAAAACCTATTTCTGAGGTCTTTTGGAGTCACAGCTTGGGGGGAATGTAATAGCTTTTGGTTTAGTTTGTTTCATAAATTTAGTTGTAGTCAGGCTTAGAATGTATGACTCATCTACTTATTCTTGAATTCTTGTTACTTAGCAAGGACCTTCAAATAATTACAAATTTGAAATTTTGACATTTTTCTAGAGACTTTGCCCTAAAACTATGGATGTATACAGCAGAGCAAAAAAATTATCATGAATAAATTTAAGGTGGAATCTAGTACTGATTCTTCTTGAGACTAGAATACCAAACAATGTTTCATAAATTGATACTTGCTGTAATTATTTTCATATCTAGATCATCATTTATATTCTTACTTCCCAGTTTTCACCTCCATATCTGGACTCTAAAACAACTGAATATATGGTGCCTCTCACCACCAAATTACTCTCTATCTTTATGAATAATCAGAAAATTCAATGACAAAATAAACTGTTGTATGGTTGAACAGCACAGTAACAAAAAATGAATGCCAAAGGCTCAGAAAAATTGAGGACTACCTCTCTCAAAAACAGCATTTACTGATTTTGCCTGTTAATTTTTGTTCAATTTTTATTAATTTTATTTAAATATATTTAAATTATGTGAATACTTAAGAATTAACTATTACATAAATAGAATTCTGTAGCAGTGCCTTTACCGACAAATTAAATTGTAGAATCATATTTACTATAAAAGGAATCACTTTGAGATATTTTTTCAGATATTACAAATCTGTTCTATTTCATTCTCTTCTATTTCATCCTGCACTACTACATTTCATTAGACATTCTTTCCTTAAGATTATGAATTATATAATTATTTATTTTAGTTTATTATTATTATTATTATTATTATTATTGTTATTATTATTATTATTTTAATCTAGGTTGCAATCCCCATGTGACTGAAGTTTTTGAGCTTTTAGGATTTTCTTTTATTTCCAAAGTGAGAGTTTAACCGTGGCGTACCACCATAAATAAAAACACTTCTTTCCTCTAACTATTGTTTGGAAAAAATAAATAATACTGTAAGAATTCACTAAAGCACAATTCAAACAACATAACTAATGGCACCTGCTGAGAAACAAGATCTCATACAAGTCACAGTGTTGTGTGGTACTGGGGAACCAAATAGTCATTTCCAAGTTTTACATTCAAGAAGAATAACAGAGAAAGACATGGAATCTCAGCAACAACAAAAAAGCAAGGTTAAAAAATAAAAGATTATGCTTCATAAATATAGATATTATAGAAATATTGCTTTTGCTTTTATATGTGTTCATTAGTAATTTCCCCAAGGTCACACACTGATATCATATGTATATGTATCACAAACACACACACACACACAAATAACATAAGCAACTGATATTGTTTTCAAGTTTAGTTGGAATTTTAGTTAACTTGCAGTTTTGAAAACATCCTTATTTATTTTTTATAACATAGGATAACTTAAATGTGGTCACCGTAGTTTTTCCACCACCAAAGTACCTACAGATTTCCACCACCCTCCACCCTCTATCCTGCCCTCTAGTTCTCAACTCAGCTCCTCTCCCTCCCTTGGCCAACTGTGATGGATAGAAAATGTGTGTGTGTGTGTGTGTGTGTGTGTGTTTAATATTCCTATTAAACTGAGATGAGTCTCTTAATATCTAGAATATTTAGAACTTTTATACTTAGTTATTTTGAAGCAAATTGTTTTCTCTTAAAAGCTGTTTACTATAATTATATCTAGGAAAATTCTCTAAGTCTTCCAAATCAAAGCACTTTGAGAATGAAAGCAATTTACTTTTCATAACATCTTTATCATATTACTAAAATAAATGCATGGATCTCTATAATTAAATATGTAAAACTCTATAAATCTAACCTGGACAATGATATCATGGTTCCTATATACATATATGTGTATCTATACTATAGATTCATTCAAGTGAAGATTTTTATTTAAAACCTATACTATAGATAGATAGTTATAAAGTATCATTGCACATCTGAAAACAAAATAATCAGTATATAGTTTTTCAAAGCACTTGAACAACAGAAGCTGGGCCATAAATCAATGCATCTAAATAAATTAATATATAGGAAGATAGCATATCTGTTTGTTTACTCTCCTGTTTCATAGAGTTTTAATAAGTTCAATTATTTAGATGTTCAAAAATTAAAATGCAAGGGACAAATGATTTTATTAGTTTATAACATGATTTAAAAAGTAATAGCCTGCCTAAAACAAGAAAGAAAAAAATAAAAAGGAAAATAATACAATGTAGCATAAAATTCAATTTAATAGAAGTCATATGATTAAGAAAGGAAAAAGTTAACATTGTGCATTAGTTGTTAACCCACAGTGAAATAAGAATCAGTTTACCACACTGAAGTATCAATGAATTATTCATGTATCTTCTGTGTGTATAAAACACACACACACGTGTGTGTGTGCGTGCTCGATATGCACCGTTTAATGGTAATAATGATACACTTGAATGTAATGCATCCAATATCTAATATATATTAATTAAATGTATTATATATTGATATTATTATCATATACCCATATTTTATTATTTACATTTAAAACATCACATACAAAAATGAGTGTTTAATTCTGTAATGGTGCTGATATATGAGTTAAATTTTGACTAACACATCAAATTTCAATCATTTTTTTTTAAGTTCTTAAAACTTTCTTATTTAGTGCATATTACTATTTTTTAAAGATTTTTTTACTTATGCATACAGAACTGGGGTACAGGCCAGAGGTGCAGGGACTCTAAGAGGATTCACAGGAGATGGAGTGAAAAACAGAATAGGCAGATCAAGGAAATACACTTGCTGAGGGGAGCAGCAAGCTGGACAGGAAAAGCCTACTGTGCCATGGGGATCCGACTCACACTGAAGTGGTCACTGGCCAGCTGCAGTGCTGTGCTTTAACGCATTGTGCCACCAGGGAGGACCATGAATGCATATTAAAAGTGACTTGTCACAGATTCAGTGTGAGAAGTAAGGAGTTGACACAACTGATATTCTTATAATAATGTCTATAATGAATTGATTACATAAAACATACCTTAAGAATATTATTTTCTGGGTCTCCCTAATTGTGCAGGGTGAATGTTACAGTGCCATAAAGCTATTACCAACCACTCTGGCATACGTTCAATTCCCAGCCCATGGAGCTGACCCACTTGGCACAGCATACCTCTCTTATCTCCCCTGCTGCTTCCCTCAGCAATGTATTTCAGTGGATCCACCTGTTCTGCTCCCCACTCTGTCTATGGTGAATCCACACCTCTGACCTATGCTCCAGCTCTTGTATGCATAAATGGATACATATTTGAAAAATATTATATAACCTAATTTAACCATCACCTTAACTGTATAAAGTAAGTGAAATTCATTATTTTTTATAAATAATCAAACTGAATCACTAAAGGATAAATTATATTTGACAAGTGACAAAGAGCTCTAGTGAAGATTTTTCTTTAAAACCTCTTTAGGAGGTCCTCCCTGGTTGGAGTGCAGCACTGTGAAGCTGGCCGTGGCAGCTTCAGTGCAAGTTCAAGTCCCACACTTGGAGGTGATCCACATGGCGCGGCAGACCTCTCCTGACCCGCCCCCTGTACATTCAGCAGTGTACTTTGTGGATCTTCCTGTTCTGCTCTTCACTGTCTCTTGTGATTGCTCTCACTGTTCCTGCATCTCTGGCCTGTACCTCAGTTTTATATGCATAAATAAATTAATTCTTTTAGATAGATAGATAGATAGATAGATAGATAGATAGATAGATAGATAGATAGATAGATAGATAGATATTAGAGAGAGAGAGACGATAGATAGATAGATCGATAGATACATACATACATAGAAAGAAAGAACATTTGATTTAAATCCAAAACTCCTAAGTTTATTTAATACAAAATAGCACTTAACAGGTTTTTATATCCATGGAACTCATGAGGAAAATATATGTACACAAACAAAATATATAATACTAATTTGCATTTATGTAGATAAGTATGAATAAAGGAAATTTCTTCATATGAATATCAAATTATTTCAGTATTACTGACTCAAAAGTTTTCTACTTCCACTGAATATCCTTCAACTCTGTCAAAATAGAATGATGACACATATGAGGGTTAAGTTTAAATGCATGTGTACATCATTAACCTTTTATTAACTATCTGTATTTGTCTATAATTTAACCAATTCTACAGTGGCTTGGTCATTTTACTTAAATGATAACGGTAGTGAATTCCACATGGTCCTTTTTATTTATTTATTTATTTATTCATTCATATAGAACTGGGGTACAGGCCAGAGATGCTGAGGGTGAGAGGATTCACCAGAGACAGAGCTGGGAGCAAAACAGGCAGATCCACGAAGTACAAAGCTGAGGGAAACAGCGGGCGGGTCAGGAGAGGTCTGCCATGCCATGTGGATCTCCTCCAGGGCAGGCAGGAATCGAACTCATGCGGAAGTGGCTTAAGCTTCTTAGTGCTGTGCTTTAACCCTCTGCGCCGCCAGGGAAGGCCTACCACATGATCCTTTTTAAGAAAATAATTTTGGCTATACATTTCACATGAAATTTGCATAAATTTTATTAAACTTACAAAATGATCTACTAGGATTTTGATTAGGTTAACATTGAACCTGTGAACTGGGGGCTGTAGCCAGACTGTTATACTTAGTGACCCCTGGAGGGATGGTGCTGGTGAGGATAGATTCATGGAAAATGTGAACACGCTATCAGTGGGGGTGGCAACTCTGATCAGGATATAAAGGACTGCAAAAAGAGCCTCCAGCATTCATTGTTTGGGATTTCACCCTTTACAGATCTTGAGCAATTCCAGGGTCAGAGATTTCTGCTCGCACCATGCTGGTTTCCAGAAGGCTGTTTTGGACAACTAAAGGATGAGGAGAGGCTCCTAGAAGCCAGTCACAGAGAGGAGAAGTATTAGGCTTTTCAGTTAGCTGAGAGACTGAAATTGTTCCAGTATTTACCACTGGCAAGGTGAAGACCTGGAACTGGCACCTCACTGAGCTGCTTGAGTGTGCCCTTTGTCAGGTCACCTACCCCCTGCGGCTACTATTTGTCACTTGTTTGGTGATGTGCTGGAGCATCTTAGAAGCTCCATAAGCATCTCCTGTTGTGTTTTTTTGTTGTCTTTACCATTGGAACCCAGCTTGTAGTTGTAGTCTGTGTTCCAGGTGTCAGTGGCGTGAAGATGCCATCTTTGGAACATGACCTATTGTTAGAAATAGGAGCTCTTTGCCATCAATAGCAGGGAGACACCATTTTGTGAGCATTTGTGTTTAGGATTTTTAAATACTGTACACTTCTTCAGGTGAGATAAATGATCATTCTTGTCCTCAGTAATGAGATGGTTTATTAGATTAAACCATCATTATTTTTCTCTGAACCTTAGTCGTATTGAAATGTGTGTGCTGGTAAAGAACCCAGATGTTACCTGTAAACAATTTGGACAGTGACCTTGTACAATTTTAGTGTCCCTAGATGCCTTGTATCAAACCCAGATATCAGTTTGGGAAAATTTGATATCCTAATGATTTTGAGTCTTTTAATTTTTGAACAAAATTCATCTTTTTTTTTATATCTTCACTGATTTATTGCACCCGTTCTGTAGTATGATGCTTGAAAATATTGTATACACTTAGACTTTTACCTAAGAATTCTAAATACTTGCCACTCTTATAATTTTGTTTTATTTATTTATTTTTTTTTTAGATTTAATCATTTATGCATTCAGAACTGGGTTACCTGTCAGAGGTGCAGGGGTGGTGATAGGAGTCACCAGAGACAGAGTGGGAAGCAGAACTGGCAACTGATGAAGTACACTGATGAGGGGAGCAAGAGAAGTCTGCTGCGCCATGTGGATCACCTCAGGGGCTGGGGACCAAAAGTATGATGAAGTGGCTTTAGCTTCTTAGTGCTGTGCTTTAACCTTCTGTGCCACCAGACAGGACCCAGAGTGCTTATTTTTAAGACAAGTTTATATCAGCATACGGTGTAGCCTTAAGGGTGGTATTTGTGCACATATGATTGTGTATCCATGTGTGTTAGTATGGAAGTCTCTGTGATTGTCGATTAAATACATTTGTTCCCATACTTCTTTATTTCTTTGTTAACTTCATCTGGCAGATCTACCCATTGATAGAAATATTTTGCTGAAATCCCTAATTATTATTGTGTTACTCTCAAGGATGTATTTTAAATCAGTTAACAGATGTGTTATATAATTATGTGCACTAATGTTGAGTGCATGAATATCGATGGTTTTGCTTCTTCCTCATGAATTGTTCACTTGACTGATAATCTCTACCCTTGCCCCTGATTACCTGAAACTGAAATTGACAAGATCTGAGAAATAGCAGATCCTGCTTTATTCTTTGTGTTATTAGCTTAAATTAACTTGATCCAGACTTTCAATTTAAGTTGTGTTTATCTTTAAGTGGGTCTCTTGTGTGTAAAATATAAAGGATTGTTTAAGTTCAATCTGTAAATCTGTTCCTTATAACTGGGTGTGTGCAGGTGGTTCACATGTGATTCATATGTAGTGTGATTGCTGATGTATGATAAGTATTTACTGTCATCCAATATTTTGTTGACAGTTCTTTTAGCTCTATATAATTTTCCCATTTTTTTTTCTTTCTGTATTTTAATGTGTATGACTTTCCCTGATTGTTCTTCCAGTTTGTTAAATTGTTATTCTATATGTTTATATGTTTACTTTGTGTTTGGCATGGAATTTATATGAAAATTTTATGATGAAAGTATTCCTTTACATAGTGTTGTCAACTCAGTGACACTACATAGTTTCTGTGATTTTCTTTCAGAGTTTTGTTGTCTCATGTTATTCTTATGTATAATTCTGAATCTATTTTATTTTATTAATTTTTATTCAAGTCTTGATAGTATCTGATAAAAGACTAATCAAGGTGTCTTTATATATCATACTCACTGTTTCCTCTGGGAAGCTTTAATATGTTTTATTATTTTTTAATATTAGATATTTCAAAAAGGATGTGCATTGAAATCATTGTGTATTCTTTCCATTTATTGGACATCATGTTTATATATTTCCTTAGGTTTTGGAAGTTCTAGGTTATGATTTCTTCACATATAAATTCTCTGTTTATCTCTCTTCATCTTCTGAAATATTCATTATACATAAATATCCTCTTCTAATGGAGACTAGTACTTCCTGTAGATTGTCTCATTTGTCCTAAATATTATTTGCCTCTCTTCTTCCACTGGTGTCATCTATACATTTGTGTGTTCAATGGTTGAAATTATTAGAAACTGAAGCCTCTTTAATAAGTTTTCCATATCTACGTGCATTTCATTAAATATATCCCTTCATGGGCCATCCCTGGTGGTGCAGCGGGTTAAAGCACTGCACTAAGAAACTAAAGCCACTTCCACATGAATTCGATTCCCCCTGCCCCGGAGGCGACCACATGGCTGGCAGACCTCTCTTGACCCGCCCGCTGCTCCCCTCAGCAGTGTACTTCATCCATATGTCCTGCCCCCCACTCTGTCTCTGGTGAATCCTCTCACCCTCCGCATCTCTGAACTGTACCCCAGTTCTGTACGAATAAATAAATAAATATATCCCTTCGTGTTTGTTGATATTTCCAATTGTTTTAGTAAACATCTGTTATTCTTTGTGAATTATTTTACACAATCCTGCACTTTTTCTGTGTTTGATTGTCCTGCCAGTACTTCATTTGTATTTTAAATTACTATTATAAAATATTTATAATTTAGATCCTTTTATTATGTACCCTTTGTGTAGGCTTCAGGAATTCCATTTTATTCTTCAGTTTTTCTATCATTTTTCCCCAGTGGCCTTTGCTTGCTAAGGTGTGTTACCCTACTTATATTGAAGACGTTATGGTTTGACTTCTGTTTGTTTCTATTCTTCATTTAACTTGGCAGTAAGTGAGGGAAGGAGAAGGGACTAGAGCTCAAAGACTCAGTCTCAATCTGATGGGGAATGTTTTTTCAATCTGAAACATGAATTTTGTCTCCCTTCTCTAAGTCAGAACAAATTCTGTTCAGTGTTTCTGAGGTCCTAAATCCCCAGGTATCATTTTTTATCTCTTCCTTTCTGTGGTACGGGACATATGGCACTGGGCACAGACTACCAAGAAAGGGACACTGAGTAAGGGACACTGAAAAAAAAATAAAAAAGATGCACACCAGCATGTTGGAGTTGGTCTCTCTCTTGGGAATTCTGGCTAGAGAGGGGAGGGAAGTCTGCCCTCTCCGCTGCTGGAAAAGGGGAAGCAGGCAATGGATAACCAAGGCAGGCCATCAGCCATGGGTAGGTGTGCACAGTATGGAGGTACAGAGTCACAGAGCTCTTCCTCTCCTCTCTTCTGTATTCCACAGTTGTGATGAAAGCTCTATCACATGCTTGCCAACAGCTGGACTAAATATGACACCCTGTCAATATCAGAACCCCACCCTGTTCCACTGACCTGAATGGCCTTGACCTTGGGCAAAAATCATCCTCCCCTGTCCCCATATTGTCCTCAGAGTATGTCCTCAACAGCAGCATTAAAAGTGATGTTTCATAGGAGTTATCCTCCTCTCTAATGATGATCTTTGAAATTTCTTATGAAAATTTTGTTGTTGTTGTTGTTGTTTGTTTAGTTATGAATATGGGACTTTCAATCAAACTTCCCTATTTCACCATGTTTTAAGTCTGAAGCAAAATAATTCCCTTTTAGGCTATGAAGTATTAATGAACACAATAATTATAATTGAAACACAGAAATAATATTCTCAGATCCCATTTTTACAAGAAGGGTTTAATTTAATAAACAAGTTAAATTTTTGGGGGGAGAAATTAAAAAATAGAATGTCACTAAAAGAAAAAAAGATATCTGAATGATTAGATTTCTATCAGAGAATAGTGATAATAATTTATTTTTCAGTTTTAGAAAGTTTTCTATTGTTAAGAAAACAATTTAATTAAATTCTCAATGATAATTGTGCATATTTTATGAAAAAGTAAATTACAATTAAAAGATTTATGTCTATGAAGTATGGGCACAGCGGGTTAAAGCCCTGCACTAAGAAGCTTAAGCCACTTCCGCATGAGTTCAATTCCCGCCTGCCCCACAGGAGATGCAGATGGCAAGTCAGACCTCTCCTGACCTGCCCGCTGCTCCCCTCAGCAGTGTACTTCTTCTATCTGCCTGTTCTGCTCCCCACTCTGTCTCCAGTGAATCCTCTCACCCTCTGCATCTCTGGCCTGTAACCTAGCTCTGTATGAATAAGTAAATAAATCTTAAAAAAAAAAAAAGATTTATGTCTGTAAGTAACTTGTCTTGACTATCTTTACATAGTGATATGTAAAAAGGATCCCTGCAAAGTAAAACACAGAAATTGTTCATTTCAGAACTTCACATACCATTTAAATATTTACTCACTCCAATGTTCTTTAGTAAGAATTTAACTTTTAATAATTCCGTTGCACACTTTTTGTGTGATTATCATTTTTTCACTGCTGTCAGATATGAACTTTGATCAATTTGGCTATGAAATACCTAGGCATTTTTGGTTTATAATGTACACAAATTAGAGATCTTTTATTGATGTGGCTATAAAACAGAATTTGTGAAATTTCTGGCCGATATTTCTCCAAACGTTTAGCTCACTTATTTCTTACTCCTTTACTTTTTGAAGTATTTTTATATTAAGCCACTAAATTTGAAACCCAATTACTTTCTTTTAGTTCTTTTATTTCTATCACTTGGGTACATAACTTCTATTGATTTATGCTTAAATTCACTCATTCTTTGCTTTTGTCTCATTTAATCTCTTGGTGAATATTCATTACAATTAATGCATACTTTACATTTAGTATCCCTTTTTAATTTTGGCTTTTAACTCATTTAATTCAAATTTTAAGTAGTTTCATGAATTATTTCACTAATTTTAGCATCTTAACAACTTATTTGAAATTTCAGAAAATTCACACAGGAAACATCTTAGAATGTTTTTTATTAACTACTTTCTCCTTCCCCTCTCTATATGAGTCAGATTTTCCTTTTCTAGTTATTTACCTAGTAATTTTTGGCTAGTAAGCAAATGATGTGACATGGTTCCTATAATATAATATTCTTCATAAAGTATTTTTTTTAATTAGGAGAACAGCTGTTCTACTTTGTGTTGCATTTATTTCTGCAACACGTGTATATTGTTAAATTAAAATTGAAATAATTATTCAAACACAGGTAAACTGTATCTGACACAGTTGGTGGGTACTCATTAGATTCTTTTGAATCTACTCCATGACTCAAAAGTAGATACATAGAAAGGAATAACAATAAAATTGTTTACTTTTACAGTGAGTAAAGAGAAAATTATGGGAAATAGTTTAAGATAGAAAATTTACATAGCAAGAGGTGATATGCATTTATATATGGAGATGATATTACATAGCAAGGTGCAATTCTCTTACACAAGCTATTATCTGCTGAGCAGAGACTGAGAGGCAAGATGAAGTCACATGTTCCAAGTGGGCAGATAATACAAGGGTACCCGATCTCACCAGCGGTTTAATTGTCCAGATTCTACTGTGAAATCCCAACAATAATACCCCAATGTACCAGCAATTTAAATGGAAATGTGCCAGATTGCCCTCAATTTACCATTAGCCCTCTTCAGAGGTAGAGTCCAGAAAAGTCCACCTTATACAATTGAGTTGGCTACTAGTGCCACACACTGGCTCTTAGAGTTTGCACTTCATTATCACAATTTCTCTATATTCAATATTTTTTGTCAGCATTTCTACTGTGATGGAAGTTGGGAAGGAGTCTCAGAATATAGTTTTCATTGTCTTTGCAGTGTATTTAAAGGAAATAGCAATCAGTAACAAAACATTGCCGATGTATATAACTAGAGCATCAAAATTCCAATTAAACAGTGAACCAGTCAGTCCAGGCCAAAACAGAACTCTTAAAAATGGTTCATAATAGCTAGTTTTAAAACATTTCCCTCTCCCCTTTCATGTCAACTCTATCAAATAGTGCAGCAAAATATACTAGAACACTAAATCTAACACACACACACACACACACACACAAAGGAGAGAACACACATGTAGAATTTCTGTCAAAACGTAATAAGAACTTATTGAGACCTTAGCATCTTATAGATTTCCCCCAAGAAATTTAGGCAATTTTTCTCTTTTTGAAATTCCCAAGACATTTCTTTCTGTGGTTTCCAGGATGGCCAACATTGTTTTGAGCGCTCCAACTCTCCTGGGAAATATCTGGAGCCTTACAGTCAAGGTAGAAGACCCTTTCCTATCTGTCGAATATAAAACCAAAAATGGCAAAATTTTCAGGACTTAATTGTAACCCAATTTTAAGATCTAATCTTATATGAATAAGTGTTATGCACAGTAATTAACCCAAACCAGGTGAGCTTCTTTTTTTGACAAATCTTATTTAGGGTAAGTTTTCCTAAGGTCTTATTTAGGATGTGATGTATATTATCATTAATCCTATAGATCACTCTTTTTGTGGTGGGTTCCTTCCAACTAATCTCCAAGGAATTAATTTTCTGAGTGATTTCTGAAACCAATGTGTGTGTGTGTGTGTGTGTGTGTTTTCAATTGGGATACAACTGAGAAATCAAAAATGAGGAATTATTTCCTCTCAAAGTCATTTGCCAATCTTTAGATTATTTTCTGTCCTGGTGGGGAATATTGTAACCTAGCCTACAAATGATATCACAAAGACCAAAAGATAGTTGTAATTGCCAGTAGTTCTAGATTTAGGGTAAAATACACTTGGAGTCTCTTCCAAAAGGGATATGCCAAGATATTGAACTCCAGGCTGTGAATCAATCTCAGGTTATTCCTGCCATATAAATGACAACATCTGGTGATCCCTTGAGTCATTCTGTAAAAATAAGGACTGTTTCTTCATAGATGTTTACACAATTTCTAGCAATACATAGAGTAGCATGATCTCTCTTGTAGTTATTTCAATGCTATGGTCTATAGGAGGAACATCATGCCATGAGTCCATTCTCCAAGTAGAATTGTTCAAGTTACTATCTTCCCATTCACAGGCCCTTGTTTCATCCTAGTCAGTCTGAGAAGAAAATGGGATAAATACATGGTAGAAATAAGTGACCCTATTGAACACTATGAACACAAGTCTCACCAGCACTTTCAGATGTCCTTTTGCCTCTTGCAATTCCAGATCCATTATTTTAGTGGAAGGGACAATAAATCACATAATCACATCTATGTCTGATGGTTAAACTATTTCTCTCAAGAAGGCTATCACCTCTGGTGGGAGTTTAATGTCTTTGTTGCTAACTCTAAAGAGACACTTTTATATCCCATATGACACCATGTGAATATCAAACAAGGAAAAAAGGTTTCAATTCTGTGTAATATTTACTCTCTTACAGTGACATAATTCCATGACTTGTGTCAGGCTTATGAGTTTGGCCTCCTCTCCTGACATTCCTGCTGGGAATACTTCTTTGGTGCAAGTTTCATCACTGCATATCTTGCAAATTAGTAGCTACGTCCATAAAACCGTTCATGTCTATAAACATCCAATCTTATCTCATAGGGGTCAATAATACAAATCTTTTAAACTAACATGCATGATTTCAATAGTTTCTAGATGGTTATGGGTTATGATTTCACCCTCACAGCTTTGTGCCCTGATTGGGATCAGTGTAAGTGTATCTAAAGAACTAGTGACTTGAAACTGCCTATCAGGATCATTTAACAGAGCTACTTGATATTTCCAGATGGCCCAGGAGTCTCCCATTCTGTTCTAATAATGTAAAGATTGGTGTGTTGCTTACACAGTGATGGAAATACCTGAGGTAATCATTCTGCTTTATAGAAAAAAGTTTTAAGTAGCAGCCACAGTTTGCAAACACAGAGGTCATTCCTTGGTGGTGCGGTACTGTTCTTGGTAAATATATGTGATAGGTTATTTTCTTGGCCTTGTAATTTGACCAATATTCCCATCCTGACTCACTTCACTATCTTCCTTGCAAGAAAGATTTCTTGGTCTCAAACAGTACAAAGTCTGGTGCTTACATCAATCTTCCCTTTATTTGATCAAAGGGTATTGATATTCAGAAGTCAAAACCAAATGTCCAGAGTCCAAAAACAAATGTCCACAGTCCACGTCTTTGAATACTAATATAGGGAATTTGATATTTTCCCAAAGTTGGGAATATAAATTCAGCAAACACAGCCATTTCCGAAATTCATTGTAGTTTCCTTCGCTTGCTGGGGAATTTGAGCTCCAAAATCACCTGTTTCCTCTCAATAATTATCTTAATTGGCCTATCCTGATCTCAAATCCTAAATATGTCATTTGTTACTTAAGTATGTAATCCTGATGAGACACTTTGTAGGCACATTTTGTAAAGTTGTAAGCTGTTCAAAACCAATCCTCTCCTTTCTTTTTCTTTTTGTTTAATGTGGGCCATTCTCTTTGAAGTGAGGTGGTATCTCATTGTGGTTTTGATTTGTGCTTCCTTTATTACAAGTGATGCTGAAAATCGTTTCATGCGCCTGTTGGCCATCTGCATTTCCTCTTTGGAGAAGTGTTGTTGTAGCTTTTCTGTCTTTTTTTTTTTTTAAGATCTATTTATTTATACTTACAGAACTGAGGTACAGGCCAGATGTATGGTGAGTGAGAGGATTCACCACAGACAGAGTAGAAAGCAGAACAGGTGGAATGACAAAGTATACTGCTGAGGGGAACAATGGCAGGTCTGGAGAGGTCTGCCATGCCATGTGGGTCATCTTCCTAGCCAGGGATTGAACTCGTGCTGCAATGGCTTCGGGGAGCTTCACAATGTGGTGCTTTAATCTGTTCCACCACCAGGGAGAGCCCCCCCCTTTTTTTAAAGATTTATTGATGTATACAGAGCTGGGGTATAGGCCAGAAGTGCAGGGGAGGTGAGAGAATTCATCAGAGACACAGTGGGGAGCAGAACAGGCTGACGTATGAAGTACACTGCTGAGGGGAGCAGCAGGTGGGTCAGGAGAGGTGTGCCGCACCATGTGGGTCACCTCCGGGGTGGGGATTGAACTCAAGCTGAAGTGGCTTTAGCGTCTTAGTGCTGTGCTTTGGGAGGGACCTGCCCATTTTTTTAATGGGGTCTTTCACTTAATATTTGTTGAGTTTGTCAGCTCTTTGTATATCTTTTGTGATCCATCTTTTATCATTCATATTATGTGCAGAAATTATCTTGTTAGAAAATTCAGTCAGAGCTGGAAAACAGTAAATAATCTTCACATTTTAAGAGGATGTACCATTTTATTTGGATATTTTTGAGTTATTTTTCTTGAAAAAATATTTTAAAGCCTTAGAGAACTTTCTAGAATTACTGTGAGATGTTTTTAGACTAAGGGCTTTCCATTCATAAGAGTAGCTAGTCACTGGCATTAGTATTGAGAATAAGCTGGATTCCTCAAGGATGGCATTTAGCAGGGTGTAAGGATTTGATGTGGCTGGCTATATATCCTGGACAATATCATTAATTACCCTCAAATCCTGAACAATGTGATACTCAATTGTGTGAGATGCCCTTACTGGCAATACCATTATATTGCAAGGGTAGTAGCAGGTATAAATGACACCAGATCTTGTAACAAATGCTGAATTTCCCACAAAAGTCTCCTCTTTTTTTTTTTTTTTTTTTTTTTGTGGATAATGCTCTTGTCTTTAGGATTCACTCACATCCATCACCTCTATTCTTTGAGATTCTTCATTTTTGCCACATTCTGGAGTACCAGTACCCTGAGCCAATTTCCTTAACATTTTGTAGATTTCTGGAGCAGAACCTCCCCTTTCAGTGGAACACACTAAGTCTTACTTGTAATTGAAAGTCATGAGTGTGGATGAATCATAGGTAAAATCTTTGATTTTATTTTTTCCTGGAATGAAAAAAATAAGATGTACATTAATTTTACTTAAGAAGTCAAAATGTTGCCTCCCCACCCCCAGTGGCTTAGGAGTTAATTCTCAGCACTATCACTATGAGGGGCCTCTTGTCTGCAAATCTGCAGGAATTGATTCCCAGCATAGGAGCTGACCCACATGGTGCAGTAGGCCATCCCTGTCTTACCTGCTTCTCCCCTCAAAAGTGTGTTTTCATGGATCTTCCCATTCTCTCCACTCTGGTGAATCCTCTCACCTCTGCACTTCTGGCCTAAATATCAGTTCTTCTACTCAAAAATAAATAAAATAAAAATCTTACAAAAGTTATAATTCTTTAAAAAAATTAACAAAAAAAGACCAAGATTTAGGAGAGGAATTAGACAATCATTCATATATAGAAAGCTAGGTTAAAGGCTTTTCACCAGATTGTAATTCCAGAGGTCACTATCCCCTCTGTGAGGTCTGTGAGGTCACTATCCCCTCACAGTGATAGTGCTGAGAATTAACTCCTAAGCCACTGAGGGTGGGGAGTCAACATTTTGACTTCTTAAGTAAAATTAATGTACATCTAATTTTTTTCATAAGTTTTCTATGTGGCCTTCCCTTACCTCAGTAAATGATACAGTTCTGTTGCTGGTCCATGCTGAATTATACTTAAAACCAAATAGGTTGCTCTAGTATCTATCAAAATATATTGAAAATATTCCACACACTTACAGTTATCTAGGCCTCCAAGGGGGTTATCATAATTTTTTTTTTCAAATTTAATACAGTCTCTGGTTTCCTTATTCTTCATCTGAGTCCCCTTTCTGGATGATGGTTTCTCTATTTTATACCCTCCTTGTTTTATCATTTCTTTTACTTATCTATATTCCCTTTCATAGCCCTTATCTGAATCCTCATTCTGTGTCATTAACTGCTTCATTTACTTTCTCCCAATTCTCATTATTTCACCTCTTTCTCATTTCCAAACTGGACATCTGTTCTTCCAATGTCTCTTTTCCATTCAAATGGATACTGACTCTCACTTAAATATTTTTCTTATCTGTTCCTTTATCTCTATGTCCCTTTTCTGTTTCTTCCCAAATCTTTCCTGTCTTCCCTTTCAATAAAAACATTTTTTAAACTTGGCCATTCTATCTTCTATTGTGTTGCAAACTCTAAAGTATATGCCCACCAGTTTCTTTCTATGGCAGCTTGAAACTTGTTTAGTTTCCTTCTTATATCCAGCATTATATGAATATTTTCTCAATAAATATTAATCACTTGAAAATTTTCTGGAATATCTGTCTTCTTGTCTATATAATTTAGTATTTTAAATATTCCTTTCAAGAAACTCAGATGGATTCACATTAGTCTTTGAAACTTCTCTATCTTCCTTAAACTTTTTTTAGACATTACCTTCCTTAGACCTCCTAATAAACATCTCTTATATATCCTTTACCCCATCTGGGGTAAAGTGTCTACTATTGGGCATGCCCCTATTTCTTCTAGGTTGTATGGATCCAAATGGTGGATAAATGCACATGTTCACTAACCTGCCATAAAAAAATTCTTCACTCTTTTGGCATACATACATGCATGCATACATGCTACATGCATGTGTGACAATGCAGATAGACTAGTAGAAAGCAGAAAATAGCAGCAAACAAATCAGGCATCATTTGAATACCTTGACTGTATAGAAGGATGGCATGTCTCCAATCCAGGAGGTGGCTGATGGATAAGGAGTTATAAAATCAATAATATCCTGCAGTTTCATTGTTGGTATAATTCATACATTAGGAAATGGTGAAGAGGGAACTCTATTGCTGCGGGTTAGCTCCTTAAGCCAAACGGAATGCTCTGTCTGCTATACAAAGTCTTTGTATTCCTATATTTTTGGTGTGGGGATATCAAGTCCTGCAGAGTCTCTGCAGCCTCCCCAAGTGGGCACTAGCTTTT
>NW_004567104.1:4982438-4983413 GCF_000260355.1 Condylura cristata
CAGACTTTATTAAGCCACTGATACCCAAATTTGAAGAGCACTGTCTAAACTTAAGATTGAAACCTAATCTAAATCAAAATACACACAAAGAGAACTCTAATTAAAGAAAAATAAACTCCTCTAAATTAGAGACAGAACAACTGTGCTACATGTCCAGCAATGGCAATTGTTGGCAATTTTCAACCACTACAAGGAAGTAACTCTTTTACTAGCCAACCATGGGCATTTGCTGCCACACTAGGTGCCAAGTTGAAATAGCAAATTCAGGAAATTTTTGTTGATCCAGAGTTGGCTCTTCATTCATGCACTTATGACTGTAGATCATGACTCAAAAGCTAACACAAGGGAAAAATGATAAAAACAGGATTTATGATTATTTGCAAGAGGAATAAGAAGAGAGAGAGAATTTATAGGCTAGCACATGGCCAGATGTCATCTGTCCTATGCCAGATAACTTCCACTGAGCAGGGACTAAAGTCTAAGCCAAATCCATGCTCATTAAACTGGCAGCTTCTCCACATACACCCCTCTAAGCCAGCAGTTTACCCAGGTGGCTTCCTTTTAACTGCCAATGTCCCAATAGTCCTAGGTCACAACAGTTTAATTACCAAAGTCCCAGCTGTTTAAGCACCAAAGTACCAATTCAGTCCCTATTCCCTATCAGTCCCCATTCCAGGGTGGATTTTAAAGGACTACACCTTCTACCACTGCATTCACTCATGTGAGCACCACATATTGACAAAGAGGCTGCTGCCTTCTATTCTTATGCTAGGAACAATACATGTTTAAGCCTATATTTAAAAGAAGATATAGAAGAAAATTTATCTTACTTCCTCATGTCTTTTCCCAAATTCTCTGTTGCTATATGTGTTTCATCATTTTCAATTTTTGTTAGTGTTTTTGTCCTATGTCTTGTTTATGTTTTCTCAAATTTTCATTCCTTCAGTTACATGTAAATATAAGCATATAGTCATT
>NW_004567104.1:4984983-4987039 GCF_000260355.1 Condylura cristata
AAAAAAAAAACTAAACAGGAAATCTCCCTCTGTGTTCCTAAAGCAATTATTGTACTTAGGAAATTACTGTTCTTCCTGGAAACTCTCTATGTACATAGTAAAATTGCCCATATCTTATGTACTACGTCTTTATCCTAACCAACTGTGCATCCTGACTGTGCAGTATATACATAAGTCTCTAAGACTGTGCAGTATGGTGCCATGCTTCTCTTAAGAGTTGCTTTATATTACAAAAGGATATTTTAACATAGAAAACAGAGTCATTCTATTTTTCATCAAATATTTCAGTACATTTACACTTAAATTCAATTCACTCTTCTCTCTACTCTGAAATTATGTGAGGTATTCCTAGAATTTAGAAGAAAAGTACACAAGTACATTTTAGCATAATATAAGAAAACCATACTATAGCAGTTCTATTCACATTCACTAATACAAAGTTTTGTAACTGTTATGTGTTGTCTTTCTAATGCTGAACATAATAGCAAGACACAATATATATTTTTCTCTGATGTTCTGATTTGTTCATATTTAGCTAACAATTTTGGCTCCAGTTTACATTTCTGAAATACCTTTCAGATTGGTTGGCATAGGTAATGTCTTCTGATTTCACTTGGGATAAACCTTTCCTTTATGAATGATATGTTATTATTCAATAAGTTTGCCTGGGCTTGTTCATATGCTAATGTCAGTAGGAAGAGTTATACATAAGTCTCTAAGGCTTAAGTTCAGAACTAGCATACAGAATATTTTTAAACTTTTATTTTGATTAAAGCAAAATATATTGTCATTCCACAGTGTAAGATTTGGGAAATTGAATTTAATTTTTGGAATTAGTATGTAAAGATTCACATTGCAAACTGTGGATACAGAAATGACATATTTGTTATATAGCCCTCTCAAATATCCATATGCATATATTCTATATCTACATTGATCTATCTATATTTATATGGAAATATATATAGATATGTATGTGTGTGTATCAAAAACATTTTTTGTATATCACAACACACTTGGAAATATATATAACTGTGTGTATGCATATGATATCTACGTGTATCATAAAACCACTTGGTGCAACATATTTAATAATTCCTTATATCACTCTCTACCAGACCCAGCCCAGTGAACAGGGTTGAAGAGGAAGTCAAAAGAACTGATAGAAACAAGATAAAATTTAAGAGAAAGGGGACGAAGACACTCAGGGCTTAATGGCACAAGTGTCCAAGAATCCTGAGTGACACATTTATTGTGACACACCACTCTCTAGGTTTGTTCCAAGACAATTATTGAGTCTCTTATTTGTTAGTATTCAGCATTGTTCTGGCACATATTCACCACTGTGGTTCTGTGTTATCAGATAGTCCTGTTCTCTACCCTAACCTATTTCATTCTCAGGCTTAGAATGAAGGATACAGGAGAGAACAACTTTCTAGTACGTGCTGGTCAGCTTTCTAATACATGCTGCCCTGCATTTCAGTCATGACCTTAATGATTCTCTTGCCTCAACACTACAGGTTCTGGGCGCCTTCAACATCTCCCCCTTTTCTGTTGCTTTTTAAAAGCAGCCCTGAGAAAGCATACGACAATGACCTTTAATTGCCTTTGACCCTCTTGTTCTTTGTTTGTTTTTGCAGAGAATTAAACAAGAAAAGATGTGCAAGACAAAGATTCACAGAATGATTATTAGGATGATCCCCACAGGTTTAATATAATCCAATATCATGGACTCCATCACACCCCACACACCCCACAATTGACAACATTTGAACAAATGTAGCCTCCAATCATGTTGAGGCGTTGTGTTAATTCAGTTGTATTTACATTCCATTATAAATGCAGTTTAATTTATATAGCATTAATTCAATTATATGCAAACAGAGTCATACAGATGGAAGTGTAATTCCAATCACAAAGTAGAAGCAGTCTGGTTTGCATATGGTACAGCCTTAAGACTATGTTACATAGTTTCATTGTATGCATGAGAAGAAGTCATTCACCAGAATTCTCAATGAATGTTCGTTGAATGACAGTATTCTACTCCTGGAAAATA
>NW_004567104.1:4988009-5003314 GCF_000260355.1 Condylura cristata
AAAAAAAATGCAGTATTTCTGTAGATCTTGGACAATCAAAATAAGACAATATACTTAGAGTCAAATAAAACACAAAGCATTCATCCAGGCATAGAAAGGCCCTAGGGATTGCCCCAGACAAGAGGCTTGCTACTCTTCTACCTGATTACTGCATCTATCCACAAAACCTGTGGGGTAGGGTGGAGGTAAAGAGAGACAACTCAGAGCTCTCTGAGTGGACCCCAAGAGGAGAGGAAATACTGCTCAAGGAAAGACTGCTCTCAATGGGCACAAAGAGCCCTGGAGGGGCAGAGGCAGTTTGTGCAGTTGGGAGGTTTGCAGCCCTTCTGGTGCTCTCTGTATCCCTTGCCCCCACAGCAGAGGCCTGGGGACTTGTGCACAATTAAGCCACTGCTGACCTCCCAGGCACAGAACGCCAAGGGTAAATAAAATCAGCTACTGGTTCTACTACAGGCCAAGCTGCAGAGAGACTTGCAAGGCTTCTAAAGTGCCCTACCCCACCCCCATCTCATGGGCATATCCAAGCACAGAGGGAAGCTGGGACATCAGAAGGCTACAAAGATTAACAGGTAAGCAAGTGGGAGCTGCAGTGCTTCTACAGCCCTGGGTCTGGTAATAGGACAACTAGCTAGGGAGCTTTCCTTCTTGTATTCCTCCTCTCGCAGAGACCTATTTAAACAAGCCAGGTCTGAAAACCAACTGGGAGAAGTCTTTGGCACCACCAAATGGACAACAAAAGAATCACAAGCCATACATGCCTGAATCAGATGGCTACCAACATTACCAGGAGGAAACTGTCAGGATCAGCCATATAGTGCTGGCGGCCCCTAGATTGCAGGAGACCCTGGGTGGAAAGAAACCTCAAGAACTTCCTTACTAGCCCAACTTCATCAGGGGACACAAAGAAAATAAAAGGTCAAACTAAGTTGCAGACCCTGGAAAGGCTATTTTACTCAGTTGTACAGTACTTCCCAGGAGATCAGCTTAAAACCACAAAGACTAGATAACTGAAAGCCACCAGACATTGAGAGACAATTCTCCCCTACCCATGGTGGTGTTTGTCATGTGTTTTATTTGTTTGGTTCCTGTCAACACAGTTGGTAGATTTCTGTGCTCTTCCTTGATCCTTACACTGGCTGTCTGTCTCTTCTTTCTCTTTCCCCTCCAACATTATTGTTTCTGATGTTTATTCTATGTCTGACACCTCCCTTCCATCTCCTCCTCCTCCCCTTCCCCCCCAAATAAGCCTTCACCTCCCCCTATCAACTTCCCACTAATAAGCGTCCATATCATCCTTTCCTCTCCCCTTATCTCCCATATCATTCCCTACTCCCTCTTAGCTTCATTATTTCGCTGACACATGCCTAGAAGAAGATAAGAATTCTTCAACAGAGAAAATTAGGACAACCAGGCATTTCTTGTAGGCACCTTCCTAAGACTAGGACTCAACTTGTTACTGAAAGAAGCTAAACACCACAAGAGAACCCTGGCTGTTATTGGCTGAGCTCAAAGACACAATTCTACACAGTGAATGCTGGAAAAAAAAACAAGAGATGTTGAAAGAAAACATAGCTAAGAATACCCTCCACAACTGAAGTGTCTGGAAGTCCCTCGGCCATTCCAGAAGGAACACCCAGAAAGAATGCTGGCCAATAATAGCAACACTGTGTCTCAACAAATAGAAAGTATTAGAAAATACAGGATAGGGGAAAGAAGAAAAACAAATAGCCAAGCAAATCCACAGAGCAAAATATCACCACAAAAAGATCAGTCACCAAAAATCAACAAAGAAATAGAAGAACTGTTCAGCCTACACGATAGAGAATGTAAAATCATCATGATAAACAAACAAAAAGTAAGTGATGATAATAATAATAATAAAATGATATGAGGCAAGCTATCAAAGAATTGAAAATGCAAACAAGGAAAAACATGAAAGAAATGAAAAAGATAAAAAAAATGATATGAGAAAATCAATCAACAAATTTAAGAAATAAAACGGGACCTTAAAAAAAGAAACAGAAGAAATGCAAGAAATGAAAAGGCCATTAGAGGAGATAAGCAATGCTGGGAAAGTAGTGAGAACACACTAGATGAAATGAAAGAATGAATAGGCACCCTCAAAGACACAGAAATGAAGAGAATCAAAACAGAAAAACAAAGAGAAGGAAAAAGGAAAAAGGAATGAAGAAACACTTCAAGAGCTATCTGACACCAGAGGAAAGGAAATATCAGAGTTTTAGGTATCCCACAAGGTGAAGAGAAAGGCCAAAGAATCGAGAAAATATTCACAGAGATGAATAGAAGAGAACTCCCCTAATATGAAGGTGAAAGTAGATATCCAAGAAGCAAGAAGAACAACAAACCACCATGACAACAGTAGAAACACAGCAGGACACATCATAGTAAACCAGCAAGAATATAGGACAAGGAAAAGATGAGAATGACAAGAGGGAAGAAACAAATAACATTTAAAGGGAAACCAATCAGGCTGAAATCAGACTTCTCTGAAGAAACACTACAGGCAAGAAGAGAGTGGAGAGACACACTCAACAAACTCATCAAATGCTAACCAAGAATATTCTATCCTGAAAAAAAAATGCAAAACAAAATAAAGTGCCAGTATTATTTCAAACAAAACAGTAAAAAATCACTTTATGGACCTCCTTGGTGGTGCAGGGGTTAAAGACACAACACTATGAAGCTATAACCAGCCACTGAAACACACGTTCTTTTAATTCCAAATATGGAATTGACCCACATAGCACATGTCTCATCCATTGCTCTCCTCAGAAATGCATTTCATTGCATATGCCTGTTCTTCTCCCTAGACTGTCACTGGTGAAACTGCTCACCCCCTATACCCCTGGCCTATACCCTAGCACAAAACAAAATAAATCTTTTATAAAAGTTGGTTTATCTCCAGTAGTCTATTTCAGTCATTTGTAGGAAATTTTCACTGTCAGAAACCCCATCAAGTGGCATCAGTTGATCTCTTTTTCTGCAAACAATTTCTTTCAGAAACAATTCTGCAGAAAGCAAATCACTGAAGTATATAATATTGCAGGGACAAAAATCGAAGTTTATAATTTGCATACATAGACTGCACTGAAAGGTTTTATAAAAGTTTCAGAAAACCAATATTAACATTTCTGTACATGCCAAAGTTTCACTTATCTCCCAAGTGACAATGTTTCCCTTTAAATTTTACTGTACCAGGTAAACCAAAAAGGACAAATACATCTAATTCCTTTCCCAGGAGGAAAGGGAGACATTTTGTAAAGTATTTCAGGAGTTTTACTGAGGTTCCACAAAATTGCCTCCAATCAACCAAATTTAATTTATACTTTGGGAAGCTTTTCCATAAATATTAGAAAACATCAGCAATGACAATATTTAATGTATATGAAAGCTCCAAGTTGGTTCAATAGTACAATGTTGGCAGTAAAACTATAATCTTCAGGTTTTACTTCATAAATTAAGTCTTTTTTTTTTCAAAAACTTTAAATTTTCCAAACTTCTGTTTTGTTGACACTTGAAATAATTTGTGTACCCCATATTAATAGCCCAGGCAAAAAAATTATGCTCAAAACAACTTTATAAGTGCATGTTTTAAAGCAACCTATTAAATTACAAGTTAGTCTCTATTAGCTAAAAATTATCCCAGTTCATATTTTCATATTTTCAGTTTCCCTCCATTTCTTAATTTGAAATGTCTACAGATACCATCTATACCAATTTTACAGCATCACGAGACCAAAAAAGGCACAAGGAAAGGCCATGCAGACATAAAAACATGCATAAAGACAGTTTCCTTAATTATGTCATGTGGAATGTGTTACACAGTTTTTGTTTTTATTATTTTGTCTTGTTTTTTTTTTGTTTTGTTTTGTTTTTTTGTTTTGTTTTGTTTTGTTTTGTTTTGTTTTGTTTTTACAGGTTCAGGGGTAAACAAAGGTGGCATGTGCCTGACAGAAATCACAGGTCCCATTTTTCATTCTACAAATCTAAAACTGGACCCTCCCTGATGGTACAATGGATAAGGATGCAACACTGCAAGCCAGCTATGGCTGTTTCAGTGTGAGTTCCATCCCACTCTCCTGGCAGACCTCTTCTGACCTGACTGCTGCTCCCCTTAGCAGTGTACTTTGTAGATCTGCCTGTTCTGCTCCCCACTCTGTCTATGGTGAATCATCTCACTGCCCTTGCACCTCTTACCTATAACAGTTCAATCTTAAAAAAAAAAAAAAATCTAAGACATTGGCAAACAGGGTAAGTTTAGTTAGAACAATTAGAAAAGGGTTACATGGCCTTGTTTATCACTTTAGGATTGACAATATTCAAGTCTTCATAGTATAAGTAAATCCTGATACTGAAGTATTCTGCATTGCAGCTGAAAGAACCAAATAACAGTTAAACTTTGTTTGTGAAAGGGGTTTGATCCACCATATCCCTCAGACTCAATGTACTCATCTCCTGTATGTGGGCTCAAAGTGGATTGTCCCCATCTTGTCCATATCCAGAATCAATCAGGAAGCAAACTACCATTCTTTAGCTTCTTGAACTGGGGAAACACAAGTGAGCCCTCATCCCCATGTAAGCACTTCCCCCTTCTTCCATTGGTTTGTCATTTCATCTTTCCACCATGCTGATAGTTCTGCAACAGCCATATCTGAATGCTAATGCTTTTCAGCAGAAGAGCATTCAGCGTCTGCCCATGAATTAATAGAAATTAAGAGAAGTAAGCCCTTTTGCAATCTGTGCAGCAGGGGAATCTCCCCCCCCTTTTTATTTTTACAATTGCTTTATGAGAATGAAATGAACACATTCAACAATAGTTTGGTTGTAGGGCTATAAGGGGATACTAGAACTGTGTGTAATGTGCCAGTCTTGAAGAAAGGTGCAAGATGTTCAGAGAGATATAAAGGACCATTGTCTGTCTTGATGAATTTTGGGGTTCCCATAACACGAAAATAAATGTGAAATTACATGTTGGGCAATTTCTCCCGAAGACAGAGGGGCCCAGAGGAATCTAGAATATGTGTCCACAGAGACGTGAGCATAAGATAATCTACCAAAAGCTGGGATGTGAGTTACATAGGTAAGGTTATCCAAGGTCCCCAGATAATTAGAAAGGCCAATTTGCCATTCAAGATTTTCACTGAGGGCATCATCATCATCATCACTTTTTTTTCTTTCTTTTTTTTTTCATGGTAAGGGTAAACCATTTGATCAGGTTCTTGACCCAAGAGAACTCAAAAGTATTTGCCCCCTTTCAACAATATCTGTGCAATTTTATCCAAGTAAGTTTAAAATAGCTTAGTATGTACATTGGGCAAAATAATTAAGTCAATCCATCCTTTGCCTTAGATTATATGCCGTTGTAGGAGAAGGATTGGTTGGGAAAATTAAAAAAAATCCACAGCCGGCCTTCCCTGGTCAAGCAATGGATTAGGACACAGTACTGTAAGCTAGCAATAGACACTTCAGTGTGATTTTGATCCTGGGCCCTGGAGGTGACCACCACAGCACAATAGACGTCTCACCCACTGCTCCTATCAGGAGTTTACTTCTTGGATCTGCCTGTTCTGTTCCCCACTCTGTCTCTGGTGAATCCTCTCATCACCCCTCCTCCTCTGGTTCTGTATGCATAAATAGATAAATCTCAACAACAAAAAAATCAAAGCAGATTTACATATGACAGATATGCTGCAATTGAGCCTTATGAATATATCCTTGTATCCACTCAAGCTCCTTCACCACCGTAATAGAATAAGGACTGTACGATGTTCTGTCTCCTTTAAAAGTGTCAAATAAGAAGTTTAATGCATAGGTTTCCCAAGAAAGTGGAAAGCCAATTAATACCCCAAACAATATTTACAAGTTAATTAGCATATTCAATGCATTGCTTCTACTTTGTACTTTTCTTGTGGAATATTTTTGTTGTTTATAATTTTTTGTACCTAAATAGAGATTGGGGATGGAGGAGATAGATACTGATTCTTATCTGGCATAACTTGCAAGCCCGCAAAAAACAATTGTGGAGACTGTTGGAGAAAGTGCACCCAGCTCTTGACTTGCAGTAGCAGCCATGAGGCTGTCATCCACATAATGAGTGATGAAGACTTTAGGAAAATTAATTTGTAGGTTCTTGAGCAAACATTTGACGAATTGATGGACTCTTTAACAGCCCATGGAGCAACACCTTTGATTGGCATCTTTTATAAGGAGATATTATATTAATAGTTGGGAAGGGGAATAGAAATTTTTCATGTTTTAAAAAAAAAAAACTAATGGGATTGTTAATAAAACAGTCTTTGGGATCAATTGTCTGAAAACAACAACCCTTAGGGATCATGGCAGGTGAAGGTGTTACAGGACAGGGAGAGGGACACCCCCAACCCCTCAAATCTGCCTGCTTTAAATAGGTTCTGCCATCCACCACATCAAGACAAAACATATAAGACCATTAATGGAAAGTACCTTTGATAAAACCAGCATTCAATACAGAAAAGACAAAGAATATAGTTTCTAAACCAAACACCCAAAATTACACATCCCCTCATGGGTAAAAGTCTACTCAAAAGGGATTGGCCCAAAGCAAGGCCTAAAACCCCACTACAAGTCTAAAGCACCTTCCAGTGGGGGACTACTGAAAAGAGTAAGAAAAGGTCAAACAAGTATTTGAGGAAAAGAGCAAAATCAAAATCAATATAAATACTGTCATAGTCAACCTCCCCATGGGTCTCTCATCCACAGCTGTTTCAACCAGTCCAGGGCCAAGAAACAAGTGCTGCTTCTTCATGTGTCTCTCTGCTCCATATGCCTCCCTCAGTTCATTTCACTCATCATCCTGCTTCCTTCCTCTTCAGTCTCCTCTCCAGAGTCTTCTCTTCTCTCTTCATCTCCACCCTCCTTTGGGTGGGACAAGGAACCTGGCACCTTCCCTTTTCCTGGGGACCACCTATTACAAAGGGAGATCTGGCTACCCACAGCACCCCTAACCTGTTGGCTGAATGACCATGTTTAGCTATAAAAGATCAGTCAAGGTTCTCTATTTTCTTGACTTCTTTTTTTTATTATAAACACAAACAAATTTCATGGGCTTATTGAGGGTTCTATACATCCTAAAGCAAGATGTTGAATCAATTGTCTTAAGGCACTCAGCTTTTTTCATAGCTAGGGTCCACTGTTCTACCCTATAGATTTTTCCGTCAGCCACTTAAATAGAATGGGTCTCAGGCACATTGCAGTAGCCCCTATGACAAATTTGGAAATACTATGTCCCAGTGTCCCTTGTTAGGCTTAATTTCTGGAGGTCACAGATTTCCTTGTTCACTTGTTCCTAGTCCTTTTAAGGGATTATAGTCCATGTCCTGCATACTTTGTTTTCCTGGGTGGAAATTGAGGCCATGTGTGGGAATGTTCTGCAATGTGTGAGTAAGTCAGGCAATGCTGAAAAACAAAGGATGAAAGGTGCCCTGCTGACAACCAGGATGTTACCACTTGAATATATTTGAGTTCTGTAATACAGAGACCAGACCCACTCAGAACCAACATGCCTGGTCCTCAGAGGAGCCAAGAGCCAGGCCAATTTTGTTTTTTTTAAATTACAGAAACATCCGTCCATGTATCTATAATTCCTTTAAACACGTCCCCTTGTATAATAAGGTCACATTTTAGGCATGGAGGCTGAAGGGCCACATTATACCAGATTTGAGTGTTAATGCTGCCAGGTCCTCCTGTCCCTAGGCATGGGTGGAGATACTTAAATGTAAGGCAAGAGCAATAGCAATCCTTTCTTCTGCACTCATCTGAAAGGGATAAGTACCAGAAGCCACAAGTTGAATGTGTCCTTTATAATCTTCATCCATCAACCAATATGAACTTTTGTGCCTTTTAGAGTGTGACAACTATGGCCAATAATTAATCTTACTATTCCTGGGAGTCTGGGCCCATAGACTGCAGTAGGTAGTTTAACTACACCTTCTGCAAGGATGAGCATCAGACTATCAGATACACTGAGTTCTATGGCTGCACTTTCTGCAGTAGCTGAAACAAACAAGTTCTGTAATCAGTTGGGACCTGAATTCTGAAGAGTTTGTAAAGGGTAATGTTGGCAAAGTTCCCCACATTTTTAATTGCCAGGCTTGGGTGCATTTTCCTTGCACAGACCCAAAATATTGACTTTGATTATTAAATTTAGAACAACAGTCATAGGACTGATGTTTTCAGTTTTGACAGTGAAGACACATTTCAGGTATTGTATCTGGTCTTTGCACCGCTGTCTTGTACCTGTTGGGTTCTTCACAATTGTCTAGAGAACCACAATCTCACTTAAAATGGCCCAGTTTTCCACAATGAAAACAATCACCCTTGATTTGATTTGTGTTCAGATTTTAAAGGCAGCTGCAAGAAGGTTAGCATTGTATGAATGAGACCAAATATCTTGAAATGATTTTATATCATCTTCCAATGCTCTGTTTGCAGACTTGACCAACTGCAAGACCTTTAACTCCATTAACCTTGTCAAAGTCTTTAGAAGAAGATCTCACAAGCCAGGCATGCAATGGTCTTAGGAGACTCTATGTTCTTCTCTCTCTTCAAAAGTTTTAATAGCAGGGGTATCAAATTACACAATGAACAGACCAATAGATGGCTGTGAACAACCTACAAAGGCTCCACCTCCTCTTCCCATTGTTGAGGGAACCAGTGGAAGGTGGATGCATGCACTTTGACACCTGAATATTTAAGTAAAGTGTTGAATAGCTTAATGAACTCAAATTTCTTATTTTCACTTAGAGTATTACCCTTTCTTTTCTTTTTCTTTTCTTTCTTTCTTTCTTTCTTTCTTTCTTTCTTTCTTTCTTTCTTTCTTTCTTTATTTATTTGTTTGTTTGTTTGTTTGTTTGTTTATTTATTTTTAAGATAAAGGAAAAAAATCACAACTGAGAACAGCATTTTGCTGCTTTATTGCAGACTCTGGGTCTGTGGGTCCTACTACCAGGCTGGTTTGGGAGAAAAAGATAAGAAAGATTGAGTTGAAATGTTACAGACTCCAGGTCTGTGGACCTTTTACCAGGCTATTTAAACATTTTTTTTTTTTTTACTTTGGCACATTGTTACTCTGTGAGTTACTGAAACTTCCCCTAGGTCTGGGGAAGCTTACCTTCTGTGTTCAATGATTTTAGCAGGACTTCCACTAAGGTGATACCTTCCTCCCTCAGGACTAGAACCAGTCCACTGAACAGGGCTGAAGAGAAGAGTTGAAAAAACTGACAGAAACAAGATAGAGTTTAAGAGAAACGGTACCAGGGGACACAGGGCAAGGAAGGACATCCCAGTCTATACAGAGACTGATTTTCCAGCCATGCTGACCAGTGTTCCGTTCATGACCTCACCAACCCTGTTGCCTCAGTATTGAACATTCCAGGGTCTCCAACATCTCTCCCTAAAATTTAGAATAATGTATTACAAAGCTATATATACATAATTAACTTACATGTGGAAGGATTTAAATGACTTGTAGATGAGAATAACAATTGGCACATATCAACAATTTAAAAAATGTCATCTAAAGGAAACATAGTGAGGAAATACAAGCCATAAGTAAATGAGGCTGATTATTTTTTCTAGGAGACATACACTACACACACACACACACACACACACACACACATAGCATATGTATGTATTTATATGTATATATATATGTGTGTGTATGTATTTAATATGTATTTAATATTATAATTCACACTTCTTGCCAAATTTTATCTTTTTCTGGCATCATAGTTTAGCAGTACTGCCAGATGGCCAGCAAACATGACACAACATTACACTCAGGATGTGTACAGGTGATGTTCCATACAAATTCTACTTTTCTAGTTGCCACAATAGTATGCTATTCAGGTTTTGGAGTTTACTGGCGGGGAACTCATCGATTTCCTTAGTAATTTTTAAACTACTAAGATGTAAGAATGACTGAAATACAATTAATGTGCTATTTCTCACTTCAGTACTTCTCTCATGCTATTTTCATTGCTTGAAATATCTTATTTTCTCCATTTACATCTAACTAGTACTTATTTGTATTTAAAAATAAGATGGAAGTATCATTTACAATGGAAAAACATCCACACATATTTTCTCAGCTTGTATTACATTGAATATAACAGTTGGTCTACTTTATATCTCCTGCACTGTAATGTAAAAGTATAGCCCTTATAGCAAATACATATACTTATACCTGTAATATATTTATTTAATAGGAAAATTGATACTTTGATTTGCACCACTTATACATTAGTAGTTATATTTATCAGGCACAGTTTTGTTTGCATACAAATGTATGCATTGCATGTAAGCGAGACAATAAAAATATAAAATGTAAGTTACCTCTAAAAACTATATATGATTACATTTTCAAAATATTTATATTAAGGAAATATAAATTAACTTTGTAAAAGAGGTCAGCTATCTAAAAACATGAGTGGGTGTATGAAAAATTACAGACTAATGAATTTTTGACTGTATTTTGTATACACATACTTTACTTACAATGAAATTATGAAAAACGCATAACTTTAGAAGATTTAATATTGAATATCTATATTTTACAGTAATATACATTGCAGTAAACTTTAGCATAGGGAAATATTAGTATGATTTTTATTCTGCTTTTTATCTAATTAACAATTTGGAAACCAGAAGCTAATGTAATTCATTATTTCTCATATCCTATTTTAAAGTTATTAAAAATGAGGCTTTCCTAGTGGCACAGAGGTTAAATATTAAGCATTATCAATCCATTGCTACTGCAGCATGATTGGCTCTCTGGCCAAGGAAGTGACCCACATGGTGCAGCAGACCTATCTTTCTTGACCACAGCTTCCCTAACAGTATATATCAGCATATTTACCTGTTCTCCCCCCATGCTGTCTCTGGTGAATCTTTTCACATCGCTGGCCTACTTCACAGTTTTGTATGCATAAATAAATAAAAATTTAAAAATGATTTCAATAAAGTATACTGTGGCCCTCCCTGGTGGAACAATGGGTTAGGGTGTAGCACTGCAAGCTAGCAGCAGCTGCTTCAGCACAAGTTTGAGCCCTGGTTAGAGAGGTGATCCAATGGAACAACAAACCTCTCCTGTCTCTCCTGCTACTCCCCTCATCAGTGTACTTTGTTGATCTACCTGTTCTCTCTGTGGTGAATCATCTCACTGACCCTGCACCTCTGGCCTCTACCCCATTTCTGTATGCATAAATAAATCTTTAGAAAAAAATAAAGTATACTTACTACCTAAGGACACATTTTATCTTAATAACTCACTCAAAGTAAAACTAACATAAACAAAATGAATGCAAAGTATAGACTGACAATTGTATCCATGAAACCATATCATAAATCTAGTTAGTATGTTTCAACACTTCCAAATATGTCATGTGACAATTTGAGTTTTTCTATACATTTATGTAAATGGAGTTATATAGTATTATTGTATATTTTGTGCCACATTTCATTTAGCACAGTTATTTTGAGATCCTCCATAATGTGGTCTGTACCTATAGTCACTAGTTCTTTATCTACGATCATTATTTCTACTGTATAGATAGATCAAAATTTCTTTGTTTATTACCAATTGCTGGCATTTGTGTTCTTTGCAATATTTGACTATTGCAACTATATATTTTTTGAACTATATGAACTTTTGGAGACAAGGACATTTATTTTTTCTCATATAAATAACAAGGGACCGAAAGACTGAATTATGGATGAAAATGTTAACTTTTTTTTTAAAAGATTTATTTATTTGTGCATACAGAACTGGGGTACAGGCCAGAGGCTCAGGGTCGGGGAGAGGCTTCACCAGAGACAGAGTGGGGAGCAGAACAGGCAGATGGACGGAGTACACTACTGAGGGGATCAGCGGGTGGGTCAGGAGAGGTCTGCCACGCCATGTGGTCACCTCCGGGGCCGGTGGGGATCGAACTCATGCGGAAGTAGACATGTGACATGATCGGGCTTTTGATTTGAACATTTATAATAGTCTCTACTGTTAAATTATTTTTGTTTTTTATTTGTACTTTTATCATGACTTCGGATATTAAACAACTTTATGCTATTATTTGTCATTTGTTTACCATTTTTGAGTCAACTTGTATATATGTTTGCCAAATTGTATAAATGAGGCTTCTCTTTTTTTTTTTTTCGTTGTTGTTCTTATAACTAAATTTAGAGAATAATTTATAAGTTGTGAGTAAATAACTTTATCAGAGATATGTTTTGAAATATTTCATCACAGTCTGGGCTTGTCATTTAGTTTTTGTAAGTGCTTTGCAAATAGCAATGTGTTTTCTTGTTTACATTTATATTATTCAAAAATCTTCATATATTTAAAACAAATTTACAGGAAAATTTGCAAATGCAGCACAGCTTCTATAAATTTCAACCAGTTTCACTTACTTTTAACATCATGCATTACTATTGTACATTTTTACAAGTAATAGACCAACATTGACACTTTATCATTAAGTGAAGCCTCCTCACATTTCCTTCTTTTTACTTAATATCTTGTTTCTGCTTTAGTTCCATCTAAAATATTATGTGGTATTTAGTTGTCTTTTCTCCCCAAGACTTATCTTTTGGCTGTGAGAGAATTTCAGACATTCTTTAACCTTTGATGGCCTTGAAATTTTGACATGAAAATACTGCTGGCTATTTTACATAATGTCCCTCCGTTGATAGTCATATTATTTTAAACTGTATCATCTGAGCCAGAGTATTAAAAATAGATTTGAACACTGTAAATCCAATGTGTAATTCTTTCCCTCTTATGTATTGTAAGTATTGCCAGATAAATATTTTCCTAATTCAAGATTACAAAGGTTTCTTCTGAAAAAATTTTTTTTTCTTTTTATGATTTTATGTATTCATCTGTCCTGGATCTGCTGTTACGTCTGTGAGGCTATCCTTGTCCTGCTGAGTGTTCTGGTGATTCAGCTATTCATTCTCAGTGTTCCAGAAGTAAAACTGCTCTCTAGGGAAATGTTCCCTATGTGGGGCTTCATTCTGCCAGGTTCCATGTCACACTGGAAGACTGTCACTAACAACAGCAGTGTCTTCACTGATTGTTTCTTCAGAAAGAAGCTGTACACAAGTAGGAAGTGGTTCTGGTCAAACCCCAGTATTTTCAGAGTCTGTCACAAAGTGAGATGTCAGTTGGGAGAAAGCTGTTGGAGACATAGTTGTAGAAGATGAGGTATTATGTGAGATTGAAAGTAACAGGATACCTGTTTAGGACACATCACCTGCAAGTGCTGTGATTGAAGTTCTTTTGTATCTGATGTAAGAAAAGTAGGAGTCTCTCCTCTTTTCACACTCAGGAAAACCAGTGCTGCCCTTGATAAGGCCAAACCCTCCTAACCTCATGCTGCTGTATCCTCAAAAACAGAGCCTACAGTATCGAATATTTCCTCCAACCCCTGCAGTATCCATACCCACTCAGATACCACCTGTGCCCTCCCTCACAACCCCCTGTTGGGAAATTGGTATCTGCAGTAACACCCACTGCTGTCTGTCCTATAAGTGAGCCAGGAGTTGGCAAAGAACATCAAGAGAAAATGAACAGGATGCGGCAGCAAATTGCTCAGTGTCTAAAAGAAGCCCAGAATATGTGTGCAGCGCTTACTACTTCAAGTGAGATTGACTTGAATAACATCCAAGAGATGAGAGTTTGGCACAAAGATGATTTTCTAAAGAAGCATAACTGCAAACGAGGCTTCATCTCAGCATATTTAGGACTCTACAAATACCAAAATATACCTCGCAGGAGCAGCCTGTTGGAAACACTGTGGTGCCTGTGCAAACAAAGTGGTGCTGTGTAGGATGACACTGCCGCTGGTGTCCTGGTGGCCACCCAAGGGGTCCTGTCAGTGACCCTGTCACCAGGCATGTGTAGTTATGAATTTTACAGATATTGAGCTAAATTATTTTGGAAGGGATGACCCAAAGGCATGAACTTGTCATTCAAAATATAGGTGATGGTACTTTCACCACTAGCAAAAACATGTTTTCAGTTCTCTTTGTAACATGTACTATCAACTCCCCAAGCTACAAGTCCTATACATTAACTATGCATTCATGAAATTTTTTTTTTCCTACCTCTTCATAGGCCAGGGTTATCTCAGTGATAGAGATATATGCTGCTGGCCTAAATTGAGTTGAATCAAGCAAGCCATGTCCTTGACTCAGAATCAAGAGAATTGTCTTTCCATGAAGTAGTTTTATTCAAGAAAGTCATCAAAGGAGTCTGGGAGAGCCACCCCACAACTATCATCTCCTTGATGACAACCTGGAATAAAACATCTTCCTGAAAAGACAACTCTCCTAATTCAGTTTGACTGCATATGAGCAAACAACAGACCTTATTTGGTTGGTTATCCATTTGGAAGCTCTTCAAGGATGTGCTTAGTTTGGAGATCAGGGGTTTCCAGGGTTGCTGGCAGAGATGCCACTTAGTCCTAGCAGCTGCTGGAACTCCTTTGTCTCCTCTCTCACCTCTAAATGTAAAAAATGTTTAGTAAGAATATGAATCTGTCATGACAATGTATCTATTTGCATAAACCCAATATGAATGTCCTTTTGAATGATGCATGTTGAAATGATAACAAAACTGACTCTTTGACTGACTTCAGTTTTCTACTGGAATACAAAGTTCCTTCAGGAGCACACCTCAAGGTAATAATTGTACCTCTCTCAGGAAACACAGGTCAGGAAACTGGGTGGAGGTAGGAAAGGATGTGTTAGGGAGAGAGAAAGAAATTTCCTTGAAGTTGTAGGTAACAAGAGCAGAGCAGAACCAAGGCCATCCCTCCAGCTCATCACCTCGCACCAGGAAATACTATTTTGACTGTCACACATGGGATCTAGGCTGCTGGGGACTGTTCTAGTACATTGTTCTGATTTAATGAAATTTCTAGTATATCATGACAGTAGTGCAGAGCATGGTCACAGCCAGGCCTTGAGCCAGGTAGAAATTGGGGTAAGGAAGGTTTCCAGTGTACTAACTCAGATTGACTTTATCTTTTAAAAATTCTATTGTTGGCGCTCCCTGGTGGCGCAGCGGGTTAAAGCACTGCACTAAGAAGCTTAAGCCAATTCCACAAGAGTTCAATTCACACCTGAGGAAATCCACATGGCGAGGCAGACCTCTCCTGGCCCTCCTGCTGCTCCCCTCAGCAGTGTACTTTGTCAATCTGCCTGTTCTGCTCCCCACTCTGTTCCTGGTGAATCCTCTCACCCTC
>NW_004567104.1:5004239-5005575 GCF_000260355.1 Condylura cristata
AAAAAAAAACATTTTTTATGAATATATGTGTGTCAGTCTGGACCCTGTTTTCTTCCAATATTCTTTGTCTGTGACTTGACACTAATAGCATATTATATATAAACTTATATCAACACAAAAGTTTAAGTTCTCAAACAAAGTTCTTTTTTCTCAAAATTGCTTTAGCTCTTCTAGTTCTGATTTTTTATCTGGTTTTGTATGGAAGATTAGTAGATCCCCTACCTTTTACCACTGCCGATAAGGGACAAGCCCACCTGCTGATTATTTGAAACATCTGATGATACTTCTACCTGCTGAAAGCATATTGGCCTCCATGTGACCAGCAAATATAAAGTTTAAGTTTGTTCCATGAGCCCTACTGCTACTTTTGTGCTATGAGTAGGTGTCCAGTCTAAGAAATGTCCATTTCCCTTTAAAGAGAGTATTTGTATTCTTCTAATTTATTCCCCTAAACCTATTGGTTGTTCTGGGTCAGAAAACTCTTTGCACATGGTTCAGGTTATGTGGGAAATAAATAGAAAACTCAAGCGACTCATAATGCTGACTCTCTTTAAACACTGAAATCCTTAGCTGGCATACCTTCTTTAAAAAAAAATCATAATAGTTTATTTTTACATCATTTTGCACATTTTTTCATCTCAGTTGTAATCCCCGTGGTACCTTCCTTCCTTTTTTTTTCCCAATAAAAATTGGAATGATTTGTATGATTGAGTGTTAATTATTTTCATGAACTTAGTTGACTTTTGAAGGGAATCACAAGAAAAATTGATCTATGAAATAATGTCTTAGAACTAGAAATCTCTCAATTTTAAAACACAATTCAGTTAAATATAAAATTGAAAAATTTGTTTATTTCAGTAATATAAAATGTTGTTATACACACACAAACACACACACATAATCTGTATGTTTATTAAACATTTCTTATCAATTTGGATATGACAGGATTCAAGGGTGCTGGGCAAAAATAGCTAAAATCAGGAATGTGGTATTTTCCCTCACTAAGTTCTCGTCAGTAATAATTACTAACCACTTCTGTTTGAGTTTCTAATACAATAACTAGTTGAAAATCTCACAAGCTTTTAGTGCCATAGAAATCCCAGCCATCTTCCTTTGTTCATGTTGATATATTTTCTGTAATATTGTTAGTGACCTCTTTGAAGCATTCCAGGAATGTCTTTAGGGGTGAAAGCCTATATGGGTGTGCAGTTAGCACCCTCAATGATACTATAGACATCCTTCTGGAATTTTGTTTTTCTACTTTCTTTTTTAACTATTTAGTTAGTATCATTTTTAACTATTTAGTTATTATGTTATTATCATTTCATTGCTTTAT
>NW_004567104.1:5005835-5010007 GCF_000260355.1 Condylura cristata
TTTTTTTTTTTTTAAGTTGAGTTTGTTGAAATTTTTGAATTTGTAAGTATATGTATTAGAAAAATTTGAGTCATTATTTCCTTGTATTTGATCCACTCATTTATTAATGAACTTAATTATCATATATTCAACCATTTAAAGTGAGCCAAATGCACCTTTCATTTATTTTATTTATTGCATGTTTTATTGAGCTAGCTTTTATGACTATATCATTAAATTTGCTAATATGCTCATCAGTGATATCCAATCTGCCTTAATTTTCTACCCAATGATTTTTTTTTTTTTTGGTATCTTAGACAATGCTAGGCTTCTCTTTAGAAGAATATTTGAATCTTTATTATTCTTAAGCATATTTGTCTGTCCTTATTAATATAGGACATTCAATTACTACTGTTTACAATAATTTGTGTTTAATTCCTAATATTAATGAAATCTATGTAATTCTGAGTAAATTTTGATCAATTTAACCCTCCCCTTAATGATATAGTGGCTATGCAGAAAAGGAAGGACATCATATCTATACTGGAAGCCGCATACACATGCACAAAAAAGGCTGCATACAGACACCATATGACTAATGATCTGTTTTGTTTAAGCTGAAACTCTTATTTTGAATGGTGATTCCTGACCCAGCCACACTTAAGGAAGAGCCACACAATGATGGCATGAGTTCAAAAATAGGATAAACCTACGTTAAGATGGCCAACATGATGACAGCAAAATTTAGGGGCTGAACATGATGAAGGTCATGTGCATTGATTGTGATAGGCTGATGGGTTATGATGGGCTGTTTGCTTATGATTAATTACGTCATTTAACTCTCCTGAAAAAGGCCAGTTTAAAATGAGATTTCTGATTTTTAAAATCACTGGCTTTCTGAAAATAAAGTGTAACATGTACTCAACTCCTGACTCTGTTCATTGGCTTTTGGCAGTAACAGTCAGCCTGACCTTGATATTTATGGCTATGTTGGGTGTTATTTCCATGCTTCTTTAGATCCCTGGAAGTTATTTACTGAAAATTAAGCACTGTGCTTTTACCTTCTTGAGATTTACTCTATGATGCAGATAACCTACTGGGAAAATTTTAAATATTTGGGCTTTTACCCTTAAAGTTTGCTATAGGGAACCAGAGTAGTCATTATGAATAATTAGTTTGATTATTGTAAAAAGGTATTATCTATATAATATTCAACGCTTGCTAGTTATGCCATTTTACAATCTGAATAATAGCAATAACACAGTTCACAGTATGGTGTAAGCACTGTGAAATGGATGTTTTAATGTTTTCAAATTGACTTTAAAATATCAAATAGTTCCCTCACTTTAGTTTCCAATGAGAACTCTGCCAAAAACACAAAGAAGATGCTTACAGGTCTCTGGAATTCTCTCTCTTTCTGAGCTCTCTTTCAGTACTTATCTTAAACTCTCATGTTCTCTCTTATGTCAAAGAATTTCCAGATTTAATTTTAATCCTTCATTCTTTGTCACAGCCATAACATCACTAAAGGCATTAAGTGAAGTAAGCTGTAGGTCTTAGTAAACTTGCTTCTCATTTTTTATGGGTCACTATATTTTTTATAGGTTGATATATAGTGTCTCATAAAATAAACATTGTACCTAATATTTGGAGGGTTTCTTTTATTTATTTACTTGTTTATTTTTAAAGATTTATATATTTATGCATACAAGAATTGGGCTGCAGGCCATAGATGAGATGGGGAGGTGAGAGGACTTACCAGAGATAGAATAGGAACAGAACAGGTGGATCTAGCGAATACACTGCTGAGAGGAACAGCAGACAAGACAAGAGAGGTTTGCTGAGCCATATAGATCACCTCCATGAACAAAACTCACTCTTCAGTGATTGCAATAACTTACACCCTTACACCACCAGGAAGACCCCTGATGTGCTTCTTTTAGATGAGAACACAAATCTAGTTTTCTTTTGAGGTGAAAAATTAAGGATTTATAGGAAAGAAATTGTATGAAATTCTTATGAAAATGTAAGCTGTATCAAATAGCATAATTAAGAAAGGAGTGTTTCCTTGCAAAACACCTGAACTCAAGACTGATAATCAAATATAAGTGTACAGATACTAAGCGTGGAGAAGAGGTTCCATTCCAGAACTGTTTATTTGGGCATGGTTCTTACATTCAATATATATATATATATTTCTATTCAACATGCCATCAAATAGACTAGACAAATGTCAGGAAAAGGAGTCTGAGCCAAGCCAGGGCATTCTCTGTGTAAACATTCAAGATCCTGCCAGCCTGCAGTTGCTAGATTAGTAAATCCCATGGGCCTCTCCCAGAGGAGGTGGCACACACAGCACAAGCTGCCCCTAAAGTAGCAGAACCCTAAAACAAATAATAAGGAATAGGAAGAAAAGAACAAGTGTCATAATGGGTCCTCAGGGGGAATAATGCAACACCAAGAATGAGCAAATTTCCAACCTGAAGATCAAAGGTATCAAAGAATATTCTTAGTGAATCCAGAATTTAAAATTGCTATGATAGAAAAATTCAAAGTCATGGAAGAATACAGAGAGAGAAAAAAAAAGAAAAGAAAAATAATGCCTTTTGAAATAAAATCAACAAACAGAAGATAGAAAGTGAAGATTTCTATGTAATAATATTGGAGATTTGGGATATATGAAAATAGAAATAAATGATATAAAATAAAAAGAAAATAAAATTACAGAAGTAGAATAGATCAAATATAGGAATAAACCAGGGTGCATGAAAACAAAAATGAACTAAGAACCCGAAAGAAACAGAGAATAAGTTAAAAAAATATACCAAGGATATCAGAATCCTGGAGGAAAGTAAACATAATAATGCTAGGAATACCACAGAGTTAAGACAGAGAAAAATGAACAGAAGATATATTTAAAGAGATAATAGGGGGAATGTAGTGAATCTGGAGACTAAAGTAATCCAGGAATACATAAAATTAGACCTAAACCAAGATAAATAATAGTGAAAAATCCAAAAGTTTAAAACAAATAAAGTTTGAAGCTAGAAAAGAAGAAGAAGAAGATAAACTATGAATCAGGACAAAATCAAATTTCTGAAGACATACTATGGGGAAAGAGAGAACAAAATGACATGTTCTAAATACTTAAAGACAACAACTGACAGCCAATAATCTCTATCCTACAAGGCTTTCCTTCAGTTAGTAGTGTAACATACAGATGAAATGAAGGTATTTGCAAACATAAAATCACTCCTCCAAGGAATATTGAAAGGAGCCCCTTGCTTTCTAAACTGAAACAAGGGACATACATAAAGGACAGAAAAGGGAAATAAATTGGACAACAAAATATGAGGATACAGTGGTGACAATAGGCTTTCAGATATCTATATTCACTAGACATGAAATATATTCCATTGGACAATTGAAAGACACAAATTATATGGTTGGATCAAGAAACAGAATCCATCCTTCTATTGTCTCCATCAGACACACATAAATTATAACAAAAAAACTCAGATTCAATGTAAAAGGCTAAAAACAACCTACAAGAAAATTGGAGGCAAAAGAAGAAGACTATTTCAAGTAAGATATATTTACAGTTTAAAAAGTTAAAAATAGATAAGGAAGGAGACAATGGGAATATATTGAAAATACATAAAACTCACTGATATACACTCATCAGATGGAAGGATACTAACATATATTAGGTACTTGCTATCAACTCTGAATAATAGATGCTGGGAAAAAAACAAAACAAAAAACCTCGCCCTCTTTAGTGGCGCAATGGTTAAAATGCAGCACTGCAAGTTAGTCATAGCTGCTTCAGTGCAAGTTTGAGCCTCAGTTCCAGAGGTGATCCACATGGCACAGCAGACCTCCCATGTCTCACCTGCTGCTCTCCTCAGTGGTATACTTTGTAGATCTGCCTGTACTGTTCCCCACTCTGTCTCTGGTGAATCCTTTCACCATCCCTGCACCTTAGTTCTGTATGAATAAACAAATAAAAATAAAACACATTTCTGGTCAGAGACTTAAACATTATACTTTGAATGGTGGACATATCAAACAGAGAGACAACAAACACAGAAAACAACAACCTTAAAGAAAGAACTGGAACATATGGATGCAATAGAACAATAAACCCCAGAAAAAAACTGGAATACACATTTTTTTTCCTCAGACATTTGTTA
>NW_004567104.1:5010107-5014480 GCF_000260355.1 Condylura cristata
TATATATATATTAACAAATTGACAGAGATCATAAACATGCCTAGAATCTTCTTAAACCATAATGGTCTCAAATTAGAAATAAATTACTAAAGAAAATAAAGCAACCTTTTAGTAGTTGGGGAGTGAACAATACACTTCTAAAAAGACTGTCACTTTACTGAAGAAGAAAAAAAAAAAATTAAATCGAGACATATGTTCACAAGAGCACAACTTCCCAAGCTTATGGGATTCAGCAAAAGCAATACTAAGAGGTAAATAATATGACAACACATGTCCACACCTACATATAAGAGGGAGCTCAAATAAAAAAATAACCGTTCTCATTATCAATGAATTTGAAATAAGAAAAAAATCCAAAAAGCCAATGTAAGAACATAAAAAATAAAAATAAAAACAGAAGAAAATGAAATGAATAAAAGACAGTTCTAAATATTAACAACACTAAATTCTGGTTGTTCAACAAAATAAACAAAACTCTTATCAATTCTCATTTAGAAAAGGAGAAATTTCGAGTAAACGTGATCCAAAGTAAAAGGGGAGAAATCACAACAGACATTGCATAAATTCAGAGGTAATTAGAGACTATTACGGTCATATATGCATGATTTTTTTTTAAAAGATTTATTTTATTTGTACATACAGAACCGTGATACAGGCCAGAGGCTCAGGAGCAGTGAGAGGCTTCACCAGAGACAGAGTGGGGAGCAGAACAGGCAGATCTACGGAGTACACTGCTGAGGGGAGCAGCGGGCAGGCCCTGAGAGGTCTGCCACACCATGTGGTCACCTCTGGGGCAGGCGGGAATCAAACTCATGTGGAAGTGGCTTTAGCTTCTCAGTGCAGTGCTTTAACCCGCTGCACCACCCGGGAGGGCCCTATGCATGATAAAATTTAATGAAATAGAAGACGTGGGCAAATTCTTAGAATTATACCACCATCTTATATTGATTATAGAGACTATTTAAATTCTGAAAAGAAACACAATTGAGGCCACTGGAAGAGAAAATAAGGGCCCTTTCTGGTGGTATAGTGGGTTAGGATGAAGCACTACAAGCTACCCCCAGAATCTTCATTGTGAGTTCAATTCTCTGCCTCATTGGAGATGAGCCAACATGATTCAACAGACCACTCCTGTCTCGCCCACTGCTTCCCTCAGCAGTGCATTTCCTCCATCAGTCTGTTCTGCTTCCCACTCAGTCTCTAATGAATATGCTCACCACTCTTGCTCCTCTGGCCCTGTACCCTGGTTTTGTATACATAAATAAATAAACCTTAAAGAGTAAACAAAAGTCTTCAAAAAAAAAAAAAAAAAAAGCACCAGAGCAAATTGTTTCCCAAATGTATTCTACCAAACCTTCAAACCTTCAAGATGACTGAATATCTATACTGTTCATATCCTTCCAACTTTTGAAAAAGAAGGAACACTTGCAAGCACAATTTATTGTCAACATTATTTTAATGCCAACATCAATAAAATGAAAAGGAATACAAAATCTAATTACCCTAATGAATACATATGCAAGAATGGATTAATAAACTCAATCCAAAAATATATTAAAATGATCATACACAATGACAAAGTAAGGTCCATATCAGGGACACAAGAATAGTTCACCATGTGAAAACAAATCAGTGTAATTCAGCACATTAACATTGACAACAACAACAACTTATGATCATGTGAATCGATGCTGAGAAAGTACCTGATAAGATCCAACCTCAAATTCTGATGAAAAGCCCTTGGAAAACTAGAAATGAAAGGAAAATGATAGTATAATCCATAACAATCCTCATTTAACATCATTCTGAAAGTGTTTCCACTAACACCAAGGAAAAGACAAGGATGTTCACTCACATCATAGCATTGTATGCACTTGCTAGAATAAGTAATAAGAGAGACACATAAAGAACATTAATTAGGAAAAAAGTAAAACTATCATTGTTTGCAGATGTCATAATAACATACATAGAGAAACTGCAAAACTCCATGGGAAATTAATTGAAATAATCACTTTAATATAGTTCCACGATATGAAGTAAACATAACAAAAAATCAGTTACTTTCCCATGTACAGTGAGATGTAAGAGAATGGAATTAATGTAACAACACATTTATATTAACAAAACACTTGATATTTATTTATTATTTTAGAAGAGTATTTATTTATGCATACAAGAACTGGGGTATAGGACCAAGGTCCAGGAGGTCAGATGATTCAACAGAGAAAGAGTGGGGAGCAGAACAGGTAGATCCACTGAATTACAATTGCTGAGAGGAGCAACAGGAAAGACAGGAGAGGTCTGCTGCCCTATATAGGTCAGCAATCTGGCTGGGGATTGAATTTGTGCTGCAGTGGCTGCCTGTAGCTGCTTCCTAAGTCCATGCTTTCACCCTTTGAGCCACAAGTGAGGCCTCCAAAACTGCAGAACAAAAAGAAATACTTAATGTTTAAACCTAACAAATTAGGTAAAAGATCAACACAAAGAAAGCAGGACAATGTTAAAAAAAAAAAAGCAGACACAATGAAAAAAAAATGGTTCCTGTTCATGAATTGGAAGAATGAACATTGTCTATAAATAGTCAACCTACTCAAATAATTGGCATTTTCAATAAATCTTAATAAAATATAAATAGCATTATTCAATGCACTGAAATATAAATTGCCACAATTTATATGGAATAATAAAGATCCTGAAAAGCAATCCTGACCACAAAAGATGTATCATGGTTCTATACTTTACATTATGGAGTCATGATTAATATAACAACATTGTGCTGGAATAAAAACGGGCATGCAGACCACTGGGATATAACTGCAAGCCCAGAAATAATCCCACAACTACAGAGGTAGTGTCTGACAAAGGTTCTAAGACTATGTGTTAGAACAAGGAAATTCTCCTCAATAAACAGTGCTGGAAAAATGGAAAGCTGCACTCAGAATAATGAAAGTAGTCCATTACCCTCACACCATACTCAAAAATCAACTGAATTGTAAAATAGTTTGATGTAAAACCTGACCAGGAAATACAAAGAATAATATATAGAGAAAACACTGTATTCCATATAAGCTTCATTGATTATGGATTAATTCCCTAAAACAAGAAAAACAAAAACAAAAAACGTAAAAATTGAGACGACGTCTAACTAAAAAATATTATACATTGATGGAATGCATAACAAAAACAAACATAAAACCCATTTAATTGGAACAAACATTTGTACATGTATATCTTACATATAAGTAACTGATAACTAAGAACTACAAAGAACTCTTATAACTTAACAAATAAAATAACCCAAACAAAACTTGGCAGAACTAAACTTCTCCAAAAAAATTAGACAGATGGCACATATGCACATGAAAAGTTGTCGTCATTACCTTGATGATGTCGTCATCACCACATCGCACATGTAACACACACTGAAAACACAAGAAACAACTGCTATCATTTGCTGTTATGTATGTTGAATCTGCCTGTTATGCTCCCAACTCTGTCTCTGGTGAATCATCTAACCTCCTGGATCTCTCTCTTGTACCCCAGTTCTTATATGCATAAATCAATAAATCTAAAATAATAAATGCATATCAAGTATTTTGTTAATATAAGTGGGTTGTTACATTAATTTCCTTCTCTTTGATCTCATTGTATATAGGAAATGCTGTCATCGGAGCATCTGAAGCAAGGGGCGTGTCTTACATTTATGAGGATATTCGCAGGGTCCAGTCCTTATGGAAAACAGTCTATGTGGTTCAAATATTAAAAATGGGACTGCCATATATCCCAGTAATTCCAATGCTAGACTTCTACCTGAAAAACTCAAAAATACAATTCTAAAGGAAAATTCCTGTTCCATGTTTATTGCTACCCTGCTTATAACCCACCTTATTCCAAGCTACAGAAACAACCTAGGTGTCCCCAAAAGAGACAAGGAAGTCTAGAAGATGTATAAAGACATACTGGATTATTACTTAGTGATTTGTAAAAGATAAATTGATACAATTTGAGGCCACATGGACTAAAATGGAAGGAATAATGCTGAATTTAATAAGTCAGAGGAAATTAAAATGATAGCATAAAATATAAACTAACTAAAAACTTAAAAATTATCAGAATAAATGGGCATCCTTTTAATGAATATCTCAATTGAAACTATTTCTGCATTTTGGGCAATTATTTTGTGAAAATGTATGTATTTGTTAGATTGAAAGCAGTCATAGAATGTGTTCACTTTCCAAAACATGTCTTGTTCATCCACTTTTTTTTTTTTATTAAAAAGTTTATTTTTACATCATTTTTCACTTTTTTTTTTTCATCTCAATTGTAATCCCCACGGGTTTCCCATCACCAAATCACCCCTGTGCCACCACCAT
>NW_004567104.1:5021340-5023191 GCF_000260355.1 Condylura cristata
TTATTGCCAACAAAATTGTTTTCAAGCATTATGATATGTCCTGTTATTAGGGTGAGGCTTGATTTATTCATCAGTCTGTTGGATTTCTTCACAGAAGAATGGGCTGCATGCCCATTATTTTCATTGTGTTATTTATTTACTTATTGTTGAGTTATGGAGCTCTTACTATTAGCTCTTTGCCTGATGTATGATATGCAAAAAGTTTCTCAGACTCAATAGGATTTTGTTTTGTTTTAATTATATTTTTTGTTCACTGTGCCGAAGGTTTTCAATTTGATGAGGTTCCATTCATTTACTTTTGCTTTTGTTTTCCTTACATTTGGAGTCAAATACCCCAATGTCATGGGGTGAGTTTTTATACCTTACTGTATGTCTATTTGTTTGTTTCAGATTTATGTCCAAATCTTTGGTCTGTTTTGAATTTATTTTTGTATATAATGTGACATACTGTTCTAGTTTCATTCTTCTGCATCTGGCTGTGAAATTGTCTATATACCAGTTGTTACATAGAATTTCCTTTCTGCATTATATAGTTTTGGCTACTATGGCATACATTCACTGTCCATATACATGTGGGTTTATTTTGCTGTTCACATTTCAATACATTTTCCATTTGGTCTGTTTGTATATGCATTTATTTTCTGTTTATATTTACTTCCCTGTGTGTCTATGTTTAATTTATTCACCTTAGTGTTAGGGTTATGACAACATTGTTTTGTTTTGGTTTGTTTTAGTGTAATTTGGAGAGTATAGTTCTCCATTCACATTTCTTTCTTCTCAGAATTAACCTGACTACTTAGGACTTTGGTGTTTTCTACAAATTTCAGTAAGTTATGCTTTATTTCCTTGAAAAGTGCCAGGGAAGTTTTCCTAGGGGTTGCATTAATCTATATATGATAAGTAAGATGGCCATTATAACAACATTATTGTTTCTAGTCCATGAGCAAATGATATATTCAATTTCTTTGGCTCTTCTTTAATTTCTTTCAAATGTTTTTTTATATAATTTTCATTATAAAGGTAGGTGCCTCTCTTGCTAATTTCTACTTTCTTAACTATTTTTAATGTGATGGTACATGTTGTTTTTTAATTTTTTTCTCTTCTAGTTCATTGTTAGTATATAGTGACACAAACTACTTTTATATTGATTTTGTACCCTGGAAAAATCAATTAATGTGCTAACTTATTATTTCTGTTTTAAAGTAGGCTTGTTATGGTTTTCTATATGTACTATCACATAGTCTACACATATTGTAGCTTTACCTCTTATTTTCTATTGATATTTATTATGTATTTTTTTGCCTACCTGCACTAATACTTGCTACAACATTTTATTGGGTAGTTGTGGTAAGAGACCGTATCCTGGTTTTATATCTGTTATTCAAGGGAAACTCAGTTTTTAACATTGGGAAACAATTTTTTTATTTTATAGATTTGATATATAGCCTTTATTATGTTTGAACATGTTATTTGTATCCAATTTTTCTATAGCTTATGTACTCTAAGTGGATGTTGAATATCACCAAATGATATCTCTGATTCATTGGTGTTATGATATCAAATTTCTTTTATTTTTTGATATGCTGATGATTTGTGAATGTTAAACCATCTTTGCAAGGAATAAATAGTACTAGATTATGTTGCATAGTAATTTTAATTCATTGCTCAATTAAGTGTGCTGAGAATTTTGCACTTATTTTCATCAGTGATATTGTTTTATATTTTCACTTATTTGTAATAGCTTTACTAGATTTTGGTATCAGTGTAATGTTTGCCTCATAATTTGTGTTTGGAACATTCCTTATACTTTTTGAAAGAGTTTGAGAAGTATTGGTTCATCTTTCAAATTTT
>NW_004567104.1:5023656-5025564 GCF_000260355.1 Condylura cristata
TACAAGCCAGAGGTGCAGGGGTGGTGAGAGGATTCAGAATCAGAGTGGAGAGCAGAACAGGTAGTTCTGTTCTGCTGAGGGGAGCAGAGAACAGGTCAGGAGAGGTCTGCTGTGCTATGTGGATCACGACCAGGCCAGCTGGAGATGTAACTTGTACTGAAGCAGCTGCAGATGGTTAGCTTGCAGTGCTGTGTCTTAACCCTTACACCACCAAGGAGAGACTACTTATCTTTTCAATGGAACACATTTTGGTTTCATTGATCTTTGTATATTTAACTTATTTTTATTATTATGCTATATCTATAATTCCCTTTCTTCTAGTGGATACGGGTTTCATTTGTCTTTCTTTTTTAAGTCCCTTTAGGTTAGATTATTTATTTGAGATGCTTTGTCATATATTACTATATACTTACCCATTTAGTACTGCATTTGCTGCATCCCATAATTTCTATAACTTGTATAATGTATACACACACACAAACGGGGTGTGTGTGTGTACCCATTGATTATGTGTTTTAAGTATATATGCATGCATGTATGTAACTGTTTGTGAGTGTGTGTATGTTTGTGTGTGTGTGTTTATCGAGTTTCTCCTTTGATTTCTTGGGAAACTCAATAGTCATTCATTGGTATATTGTTTAGTCTCAACATCTATGAGTATTTTCCTGCTATCTTTTTGTGGTTGATTTCTACTTTTATAACAATGTGATCATTGAAGTTGTTTGATATAAGTTCAAGTGTCCTGGCTGAAGTGACAGTAGCTCTTAACAAATTTGAAAATAATGGGTACTCATTTTTTGGAGGAAGTGTGCCACATAGTAGTTTATTAAACATAGATGGTCTAATTTTTCTTTTAAGAACAAATTATCTTTTGGAGAAAAATTTTCTTTTAAGTACCTCATTTCAATTAGTTTCTGATTGAGCTGATTTTGATGGAAGTGGGGTATGATAGCCCCCTGTCAGTATTCTGTTGTTGATGTTTTTAATACTGATATAGTTCATCCGTATATTTTTATTTTCCTTCATATGATGCATTAATATTGATGAATATTATTTTGCCAGATTGTCCCTTTAGTCATTATATACTATATATCCTTGATTTTTTTTCTATTTTAAATGGAAATTTTATGTATAAAATTTATATTTTATACTTATAAATATGGGTGGCCCTCCTTTGTTTTCTATGTTATCATTTCCTGTAAGATTAAACTCAAGATTTTACTTTGTGGCTATGATTAAATTGAATGTCAGAATTATATCTAAAATCCAAATGTTGGAATTTAAGTTCCTGATACAACTGACCGCAGGCCTTTCATTTGGCAAGTTGAGAACATTGATTTGTAGGAAATTGTTGGTGGACAAATTTTATAGATATGTGTTTACTTGTATTTTTGTTTTTGTTTTGTTTTGTTTTTGGGGGGATCTCTTCTTTTTTGTTTTCTTCTTTGTATTTGAAAGTTAACTTTTATGTGGTGTTTGGATTTTATTTATATATCTTTTCCTAAATATTTTAGTTCTGAAGATAACATTTGTCCTACATAAGAGTTTCTATTCTAAAATCGGGATTAATCTATTCTTGACTTCTGTATTCCACTTCCCATACTCATTCTCCCTATACCTATATTTTATTTTCATTTTTTTTGTAATCTTGTTGCTTCCAATTTTTCTTTTTCATTGTATTGAATTTGATTTAACATTTCAGAAAGATTGATTTAATGTAGGTGAATTTCTTTAACTGTTATTTTCCTGTAATGTCTTTCATCACTTCTCAATTTTGAGTGTTTACTTAGTTGAGCAGTGGATCTTTTTTGTTATCTTGATTATTTCATGGACCTCATTTTAGCATGTAAAGATTCTGGGATGTTTGCTAATAGTTTCATCGGATTTCCTTTATATGTGATTTTTTTT
>NW_004567104.1:5026419-5027363 GCF_000260355.1 Condylura cristata
GATAAATTCATGCATGTTAATTTTAACAATAAGTTGCTGTTATATATTTGAGAATGTAAAGTTGTGAATAGATTCATCTGGCAAATTCATGACAACATTAGGCAATAAAAAATATTTTGTCTCCCTTTATAAACTGACACACTTAATCATATTAAGCATCACTGCATTTGCATATTAAATTTTGAGTTCCATGAAACATATAAAATTAAACATTCATTTTCAATTTTGACTTCCAGTATAATTTTTTTTTAAATACTATCCCATTTTTGCATGATTCCCTTTACAATATCACTTGTTGTGTTCATCGCTTAATCAAATAGTACATTCTACTGTAGAAATCTATGAATATTTTAAACATTTTAAAAGAGCTTACAAATGGACAATTATACTATTGATTTAATTTACTTCAATGATATTAAAGGAATAAATTTAAATCATCAGTATTTTAATATAAATTATAATTTTAGAAGTTTTAAAGATTACAACTAAAGTCATCCCTTGTCAAAATCACAGTTTTACTTCATTATGACTAAATTCTACTGTAAACTGGAAAATTCTGCAGCTGGATTAAATTGTAAATTTACAAAATTCCATTTATATTAAAAACAATCAGTTTTATGATCTGTTCCCAGTAATTAGGAGACAGAGAAGAACTCAGCGACTGTCCACTTGGTCACTTGGCTCCACATTTTTTAAAACATATTTATTTATGCATATAAGAACTGGGGTGAAGGCTAATGGTTCAGGGAGGGTGACAGGATTCACCAGAAACAGAGTAGGGAGCAAAACAGCAGATTAAATGAAATACACTGCTGATAGCCCTCCTGGTGGTACAACGGGTTAGGACGCAACACAGTAAGCTGTCCACAGCTACTTCAGTGAGAGTTTGAGCCCCATTCCCAGAGGTGATCCACACGGCTTGACAGACCTCTTCTGACTCTCCC
>NW_004567104.1:5029213-5030351 GCF_000260355.1 Condylura cristata
AATTAAAATAAATACAGGAGATGACAGAGAAACAAAGAATGAGAGAGAGAGAGATTATTATATGTGGACAAAGTTACTTAACTTACCACAGATAATATCCACTGAGCAGAGGCTTAACTCCAAGCTGAAGCCACAAATGACAAAGTGGCACCTCCTGCATGGACATCCTTCCCAACCAGAAGGACCAGTGCTTTAACTTACTTAGTACCAGTCATCTAGTGCCAGAGACCCAGCGACTTAAACTGCCTAAGTGCCAGCCTCACTCCCATTCTCCATAATACCCACAACACATCAATGGGTAGCTTGGAAACTTTTTCTTTCAACCATCAAGTTTGATATAAGCATCTCCCACTGCTTTGGAGGTTATTTCTCACTGTGCCTCTTATATCTACCCATTTAAGTTTTGTCACTAATTCTATAGAAATTAAATTTAAATATGTAGATGCTGGGATTCAGCCTCACAAAGTTTTCTCCAGGGTTGTAGTGTAACAACAACAACAACAACAAAATAGAAATCAGTCACATATATTTGTAGTAAAGTCCTCCATGTCTAGGAAAAAAAAAAAAAATACCAAATGGTTAGACTTATAGCAGATGTGTAAGGGATCAAGAAATAAAAAAAAAAAAAATTATTAAAGTAAAAAAGAACATCAGCTAACAACTATAAACCAGAGGTATCATTCTACAGGGGAGGAGAGGGGAACAAGTTCAAACAGGGGTGGGAAAAGCACATGGGACACTGGTGACGGCACAGGGGTAAAGTGGTGCTGGAAGTCCACAGGGATTATAAACAAAATTAAAAAAAAAAAAGTACAAAACAAGAATAATAAAAAAAAGAAGAAGAAAGACAAGTGCCTAAAAATAATTAAAAGAAAACATAATGAACTATGACCGATTAAAAAAGAAGAAAAATAAAATTATCTGTCTAACTAAGAGAGTCTTTTAAAATAATGTCAAAATGTCAAAAATGACTAAGCGAGTCTTTTAAAATAATTTTCTCTCCTTTAGCCAATTTATCGAATAGAGATCAAAAATATATGTGTAAACTATGTATAATTCCAATTTACATGATCTATGCTAGCATAAACTCATAAGACAGGATAATCAAGTAGAATATCTGTTGGCTATATGGAGATTT
>NW_004567104.1:5031201-5033005 GCF_000260355.1 Condylura cristata
TGTGTGTGTGTGTGTGTGTGTGTAGCAGGAAGACATAATATTTCTGAATATTTATTCACCAAATGAAGGAGCACCAAAGATATTAGACAATTGTCATCATATCTGAAAATAGACATTGAAAAAAATGCATATATATAGTAGCGGACTTCAACCCTCCACTGTCAGCAATGCGCAAATCCAAGAAGTTTGAAAATTGGGTCCTCCCTGGTGATTCAGTGAGTTAAAAAGCAGCACTATGAAGCTATCTGCAGCTACTGCAGCAGGAGTTCTCTCCCCAGCCACGGAGGTGACCCATGTGGGATGACAGACCTCTCCTGACATTCCCACTACTCCTCCCAGCAGTATATTTTTATCTTCAACCTGTCTGTTCTGCTTTCCACTCTGTCTGATGAATCTTTTCACCACCACCCCTCCCCACCCTTGCCAACTCTGGCCTGTACCTCAGTTGTATACACATTAAAAAATAAAAATAAATATTTTAAGCTATTGAAACGTAAATAAGGATGCAATTACCAAAAACATATAACTAAACATTATGAGCTTAACAGACATTTAAAGAGCAATGCACCAAAACCAAACAACAACAAAAAAAACATATATATATATTTTTTTTTTTTTTTCTGAATTGCACATGCTATTGTCTCCCTGGTGGCCTCCAGGATTAAATACATACTAAGTCACAAGGCAAGTATCAAAAAATGCATGAAGATTGTAATCTTACAAATATCACTTCTTACCATAAAGATGTCAAACTAAAAGAGCAAAAAATATGAAATTTCCACTTACCAGTCAAAAAATTTCCATTGATCAATCAAACAGAAATCACCAAAGTTTAAAATATAGAATTATGACAAATTGGATCATGACTATTAGAAAAAAAGCACCATCAAATTATAGAGCATTGACAATTTAATCTATCAAACTTCCATCTAGGTTGGAAGTATAATGCTCAATGATTTAAATCCTTATCATTTTCTCATAGTATCTCATTCCAAAAGAAACAATTTTCCTAAACTAAGTTGTAACTTTTTAAATTGCAGCATTGTAAGTCTTAACATTTAAAAACCTTTAACCTTTCTACTTTCAAGCCTTCCCTGGTGGCCTAGCAGCTTACAGCACAGCACTATGAAGCTTTCCAGAGCCACTGCCACACAAGTTCAACCCCATCATATTGCTGACCCACATGGCCAGGCAGACCTCTCATGTCATACCCACTGCTCCCTTCATCAGTGTTTTTCAGTGGACCTGCCTGTTCTGCTCCCCACTCTGTCTCTGGTGAATCTTTTCACAACTCCCCACACATACATAAATAAATCTTAAAGAAAATAAGTATCCTAATATAATTTTAACAGATACAAAACGCCATAAACTGTTCACCTCAGGATGCCTCTTCTGTGCAGCATGTACCCATCACAAATGACACAGGAAACAGTGAAAAAAATAAATAAATGAATATCCTACAGCACAACTTCAGAAATATTCATTTATTTATTTTTTCACTGTTTCCTAACTGCGTCATGTTTCTAACCAAGCCATTACATTCCAAATTGATTATAATTACCCAAATATTATTCCATATCACCTTTAAGTTATCACTGTATTTTAAAGCTTAAAATTTCTATAAACATCATTTATACAAATTTATAAGCCCTCTAGATGCCAAAATAACTGGACACAAAATGGGATATAGACAAGCATAGACAGCTCCACTAGTGTTCTTCTTTCCTTCTTCCCTTCCTCCCTCCCTTCCTTTTTTCTTCTCTCTCTCTCTCTCCGGCCCCCACTGTGGTTTTAATCTCTCCAG
>NW_004567104.1:5034189-5048896 GCF_000260355.1 Condylura cristata
GGTGATTCAGTGATGGGAAACCCGCAGGATTACAATTGAACGGGAAGAAAAAGTGTACAAAATGATGTGAAAATAAACTATTATATATATGTGTGTGTGTGTGTGTATGTATGTGTGTGTGTGTATATATATATATATATATAAAACTCGCACTGAAATGGATGCATATAGTTTAATATGCTTAACCACTTACACCACCAGAGAAGCCCAAGACATTGAATAATTTTTATCAATGTGTATAATACTTTTTCAATGAATTTATTCCTGAATAATACTACATTGCATTTATTTGAGTCTATCACAATTTGCTCATTCATTCAACAAATGGTGTATACTTAGGTAGTTATTTTTATATTTTATATAAATTGTATATAAAAATAAAGGACACCTTTATGTAGACATGGAATTTTAGGTCCTCAGATTAGGAATTTTATATTAATGAAACCAATTCATTATGCAGATGCATGCCAGAGTACAAAAATGTGTACCCTAATATTATGGGGTGCATGAAGTAAGAAATACCCCTATAGAGTTTAATAATTACACATTGTCAGCTGGAATGAATCTTGCTGACCCCAAAAATTTGTGACAATAGATGAGACAAAAAAGTCTAATTAAATCATGGTAAAGAGATGAATATTTTATAAGGACATGATAAGTGCTGTCATTTTTAAAAGGAAATGTGATTTTATTCTTATTTCAGGGAACCTCTTAATGTTCCTGTGGGTATAGAAATTTTTTTTTCTCAATTAATATTCTGACAGTGATAATGAGAAGATCAAAGTTCTAAATACAGGCACAGAATATATGGATCCTATGGATATATCTGTGACTGAAACACTGAAAGTGACATTATATTTTAGTTATGCTTTAATGCACACTTTATATCTAATTTTATAGCACAATATAAATAAAATGTTTTTGTTTTTAAATGTCCTACATCTGCTGAGACTTAGTTTTTATCTGTAGAATTATTTTTTCTTAACAAAACTGTAATTCAACTGCACTGATGTATTTTTTGAGAAGTGATGTTGTGCTTATTTAGACTTCACATGAGTTCAACATTTTGCATGTAGACATGCAGGCAGCATTTTATACACATACATGCAAACTAAATGAGATAATAATCTATTACATTTAGTTACAACTTACTTTTTTGTGATTTGTAAGGACAAATATCAATAGTAGATTTAATGTTATAGGAAATATTTTATTTCTTCTTTTTAAATATTTGTCTATTTATGCATACAAAACTGGGGTACAGATCAGAGGTGCTGGGGTGGTGAGAGGATTCACTAGAGACAGAGTGGGGAGCAGAACAGGCAGAGTGGCTGAAATATACTCCTGAGGGGAGCAGCGAGCAGGTCAGGAGTGGTCTGCCCCCATGTGGCTCACTTCCAGGGCTGGGGATTAAACTCACACTGAAATGACTACTGTTCACTTGCAGCACTTGGCTTTAACCCATTGCACCACCAAGGAAGGTCAAAAATACATAATTCCTTTGTGAATTTATATATATCAAAATGTACAGTAACTCTTAAAATTAGATAATAAGATAGCATGTGACCTAATTGAAGAAAAGCCAAATATTTTGAGAGATATCTCACTAAAGAGGATATATACATCCTAATAAGCACACTGTGGATAGGTTATATATTTCATCAGAGAAATGCAAATTAAATCAATGAGATATCAATACACAGCTATTGGAATTAACAAAATCCAGGACACTAACAGTACCAAATGATGGTAAAGACATGGGCAACAGGAATTATGATTCATTGCTTGTGAAAAATATAAAATGTTACAGCTATGTTCAAAATTAGCTTGAATTATTTCTTACAAAATTAAACCTATTCTCAGAATATAATGTTGAGACCTGCATTAAGACACAGTCATGCTGTATACTTGATTAAATTTGGAAACTGTTAACCTCATAATTATTTGCACAGGGATATTTGTATACAGTTTGATCAATAATTGCCCAATATTGGTAGCCACAATATGTAGTCAAATAGGTAAATTGTAAATTGATAAGCAGTGATATATCTAGCTAGTGAAGTTTCATTCAACACCAAAAATGAAAGAGCTATTATGTCATGGGCAGGCATAAATACAAAATGTATATTTTTTCAAAGTGAAATAAACCATCCAATAAGACTACAAGTCTCATAGTTTTAACTACATGTTACTCAGTGAAAGGTAAAACTAGGGAATGCTAAAAATATCCAAGGGTCAGATGGCAAAAGATGCCATCAGAGGAGTTTCTTTGCTTTGCTACAGGGAGAATAACTGGAAATTTAATCCACATTAGTGTTGTATAGTGTGTCATATGGCTAAGAGCAAAACGAGAATACCTCTTGGTCTCTGAAAATCTACAAGGACATTGAAGAGATGCATGCTTCATCAAGAAAAAGCTGGTTGGAGAACAATGTCTGGAGGCCATGGCCCCAAGAAGTAAACTACCTAACAAACCAAATATCTTCAGTATGACCGAAGACCCGGTGAAGGAGGAAGCTCAGTCCTTGACGGCAATCACCATTGCTGAACTGAGATAACTTCAGAGAAACTGGGGTACTACCCCAGGCTGGGTTCTTACAGAAGTAATGACAATGTTTTAGGGTGTTTCTTCTCTACCCTACCCCCAAGGAAAGATACTATCTTTGTGGAACATATCAATAGTGCACAAGGTACAAAGACTCTTATTGAACACCAAGTGATGGTGATTTTGACAATGTCACTGGCAAGTTCAGTCCCATACCCCTTCTGGAGTCTTTCAGATCTCTCCTAAACCCATGACCTAGTAGCTACAATATCTGGTCTCTGAATCTACACAATATATGAATAAAAATAAAATCAAGGCTTATATAAAGCTAGTGGATAGGGAAAGCCACAGAAACATGTGCTGGAAAAGAAGTACTGCAAACCTCTAAGCAAATATTATAATTACTTTTTGAAAATAGAAAAAAATAATAAAATCATAATTGGGTGGACCTTCCTGGTGCAGGGATTGAAATCTCCGAACTATCAAACTATTGTCAGCCACTGTGGCATGGGGTTGATCCCCAGCCAGGGGGCTGACCCACATGGTGCAGCAGATCTCTCCTGTCTCACCCACTGTTCCCCTCAGCACTGTATCACAGTCAGTCTTCCTGTTCTGCTCCCCACTCTGCCTCTGGGAAATCAAGTTATCAACAATACACCCAAGTTTTTGTTTTCATGATTTTTGCTTTTCCAAGTATGATTTGTTGTACTCTACTCTACATTATCAAGTACTTATTGAAATATTTCTTCTCATCAGACCCTCTACTATTATGTTCCCTTTTCTTGATAGGAACTATCAAAGATGCCAGATTATAGTGAGCCACCTTCATTTTTCATTATCAAATTATCTTTGCTTTCAGTTTTAGATGTTACCTTGTGTTTTAAATAGATTAAAAGACTTTGAATGTCGTTTCAATATTGTTTCATTAAAATAGCTATATAAGAACTAAAACACCCAGATATTTACAACATATGTTTGCAAGTAGATGTGCATGCATTGTTAGTCTTTAATATCAAAAGCTATTATATCAATATTTTGACCATCATTATCCAATGCAACCCAGTGTTTCAAATTATTCAATAAATTCAATGAAATTAAATACAAATAATTTGTTTTATTAATGAATCTATAATGAATGCATATAGATATTTTCATATTATTTAAATTGAAATATATCTCAATTTCCTATAACAGTATATTCAAAGTAAAATAAAAGGCAAGTTTGAAATCTAAATGATTTGTAATAAATGTCTGTGGTAATTTAAAGTATTGCGATTAAATGAAGTCCCAATATATTCTATTCATGATGCACATCTTGCTTAAATCAATAAGTCATAGAATGAGAAAATATACTGCAACACATGTATTTTTAATATGAAGCAGAGTAACACTACATTTGGCAGCATCAGTTCTATTTAAATTTCCCAAATGTCATAAAATGATAAATATACAAAAAGTCCAGCAAATTTTAGCTCACATGTCAAAATTTAAATCATTCAGTTATGACTGTAAGACAAAAATATATAGTACAATTTCAAAGCAAAATAAATACAAAATACTCTATCCTTGCAGGCAATAAAGAAACCACCTCACATCCATTGATAATGACCCATTCAAAATGACTAGAAATGATGAGGATATGGAGAACAGGAAACACAAGTATGCTATTTGTAGGAATGCAGACCAGTTCAATTTCTATGGAAAACAGTATAGTGGTTTCTCAGAATATTAAAAACAGAAACACAATCTCAACATCTAACTAATTACCTGAGGAATACAGAAACACTAAAGTGAAGGGTATATACATGCTGATGTCCATCTGTATTATTTATCCAAGTTGCTTTTACTATTTTTAATACCCAAGTTAAGGAATTAACCTAAGTGTTCACTGAAAGATGAATGAATAAAAAAGATATGATGTATTTTCACAGTGGAATAATACTAATCAATAAATATACAAAAGATGAAATGTAGCCATTTATGATACCATGAATGAAAATTATGAACATTATTTGGAGCAAAATAAGTCAGAAAGAGAAAGATAAATGCTGTATTATAGCATCTACATGTGGAATATAAAACCAAAAACAAATAAAGGAATGCAGAAAACTAAAGCTAGAGGGTCTAACCAAGAATTTGAGGTTATCAGAGTAAGAGGATGGGAGGTAGAGAGAAAAGATTGAAAGTAATTCAATGAACTATGGTAGAGGAATAAGTTTGCTTTGGTGGTGAGTGTGGACTTACAACATACATTTGAAGAGGCAAACCTGTACTCTAATATTGTATGCAATTGTTCACACCAATATTACCTCAATAAAAATACAATAAATGTACTATTACAAAGAAACAGACATAAAAATAAAAGTTATTTATAACAACCTATTTTAAGGGTATATGTTAAACTGTTTATTAGTAAGTTGTAAGACATTAAAAATAATAATAATAAAACACCCTAAAAGATACTTCAGCCCCAGAAATGCAGGGCCCTTCCCTTCAGCATGGGCCTGTATCCTAGCTAGGAAGCAGATCCCACTCCATGTTCAGCTGGTCATTTCCCAATCCAAATCAATAAGGTCCACTTTATACCAGGGATTTTCAACAAAATTCCATCTTCTTGGTCACCAGAAAGAGAATGGCGATCTCTTCTGGATGGGGTGAGGTCCCTACTCATGGGATGAGTTGAAAGCTAACTCCTACTCATAACAACCAACATTAACAAAATGAAATGGCCATCCAATACAAACAAATTATAGATTCAATGAAAATTTAATAAAAATACCAATGTCATTCCTCAAAGAAAATTAGAAAAATACCGAAATTCATAAGGAACCACACACACATAAATAGCCAAAACTAATCAGGATGACTAAACAGAATAGAATGGATCTATCAAATGTCAATTAGATACTATAAATCAATAATAACTAAGACATCATGGTACTAGTACGAAAAAAGACACACAGACCAAGGACAATGAATTGTAATCCCAGAATTAACCCCACACACACGTGAGTGTGCATGCATACATGTATGTATGTATGTATGTATGTATGTATGTATGTATGTATGTATGTATGTATGTATGTATGTATGTATGTACAGCTTACGTATGACAATAGAACAAAAATAAAGTCACTTAAATTAATTGTGCTGGGAAAATTGGTTTGCCACATGCAAAATAATGAAACTTGCCATTACCTCACACCATACACAAACACACACACATACACACACACACACATACACACACAAGTTCAAAATGGATAAACTATTTGAATGCAAGAAACATAAACTACACAGAATAAAATATAAACAAAACACTGCATGCCATAAACCCAAGAAACATACTTGCAGCCTCATCTCCAGTATTAAAGAAAAAAAAAAGGGGGGGGGATATAGGATAAATAAATACTGAATAGGCAAACAATATTTACTTCCACACCATACATCTAATAAGGGGATGATATTAAAGAGCTACACAGTACCTACACAAATCAACAATAGGAAAACAAATAACTTAATCAAGGCTGGGTAAGTAGGCACTTCTCATAAGAAGATATACGGATGGCCAATAAACATGAAATGTTAATCATCAATTATCAACCAGAAAATGAATGAGAAAAACTAATGAGATAGTACCTCAATATTGTAATGACCCATAAAAGACAAACAGAAATAAGTGCTGGTGATGGTATAGGAAAAAGGAAGTCTATTGTACTGTTTGTGGGAATGTATATAGACCAGTTGAAGCCTTGGTGGAAGACATGTGGAGATTCCTTAAAAGATGAAAGATGATCTACCATATGACCCATCAATCCTACTACTAAATATCCATCCAAAGAGCACAATAAGACTAATTTGAAAGGAGAACTACATTCCTATGTTTATAACCAAAAAATTTACAAAGATCATGATATGGTAACAAACAAAATGTCCAAGGGCAGATGACTGGATTAAGAACACTCGATGGCATATGTGCATGCTTGTGTGTGTACACACATGTATGTATACTCAATGGATCATTACTCAACATGAAAAGACAAATCCCTGCCACTTAAAGAACATGGACGGGACTGTAAGGTATTATTCTAAGTGACATATAGCAAAAGGAGAAAAATAAATTTCAATTCATTTACTTGTATGTAAAATAGAGAAATCAATCAAAGGATCAGCAAAGACAGTTTTAAGACAGACACTTGAAAGCAGACCATAGATGTAAGACACTTCTTAGAAGAGAGTAGGGGAAGGTGGAAGGGGTAAGTAGAAAATAGTGGGGCAGGAGAACACAATGAACTGTGGTAACAGATGATGGGGATGATGGTTACTTTGGTGGTGGGAAACTATGGTGACCAAGCCTGAAGGAAAATATCCTATATTGTGAAAACATAAACGTTGATAAATTGATATAGAATATAGATAGGAAATTCATGGAACTTAAAAAAAAAAAGGAAATAATTGTCAAACTAGATTCACAGAAGTAATTTGCAACCCCCCATTGTTCTTAGAAGCAGTAGAAAAGTCATTAGAACTATTTATACTTCAGGTGCTACATTCTTGCTATCTCAAACATTTTATTCAAGTTATGTCTTCCTAAAGTAAACAGTGCATTTTTGACAACTTTATTTTTTTCTATGTTGTTGTTCTGTTTAAATTTCTATCCTAATAAAATTAGTCTCTATTATGCACACTTAAATTAGGAAAATCATGCATGACATCCAGTTTCTCAAAACTAAATATTTTAAACAACTAACTGGTAATATTACCATTATTTTCTGTTCATTATTTTTCCTTTTCCATATTTTTTTATTTTCTAGGTTATATATCTTGAAATTATTATAAAAACCTGTCTCTTGAACTAAACAGGTCTGTATTTTAATATGAAAATTAATTGATTTAAGATATTTTATCACATAGAACTGATAATACTTATAGCAAATGTCCATTCAGTACTTAAACCCATCAAGTACTATGTTAGATTGTTATTCAACTAGAGAAGTTATCTTATATCACTTCCATATTCCATAAGCTTATGAATTTAAGAAAAATAAATATATACCACTTGATTAAACAATATGGTTAATATTTGTCATCCACACTCTTAAAGATATTTTTTTCTAACCATTGAAAAAAATCATTGAAAAAATCAACCTAAAGTTAGTTAAATATTATTAGTAAGTATGGTAAACAAATCATTCCTGATTTAACAGCTACTAATTTATTTAATAATGCAGAATTATCTGCAATGTTAACAAGAAAACACATATAGAGTTGTTTATTTATAACCTTATTATTTAAGGGATTGTACTGTTACTTTATTATCTTGCAAATCCTTCAGTCATAGTTGTCAGAAATATTTAGCATCTTCATTACTTACATGAGGGCTTTGAAATTCATAAAGGTTATGACTTAAAATTGAATTTACGGCACCCTATTCAGAGCCCAGTGCTCATTCCACTTGAGTGGGATATTTCCCAAGGGCTGGTCAGAAAATGAAAAAGCATAAAGGTTAGAAGTATAGAAAATGTCAATAGATTTTTTTTAGTTTTTAACCAACTTTTTATAAAAGAAGAAGTTATGGAATGTTATATAAAAAGAAAAAGGTCTTCTATGAAAAAAAAAAGAAAAGATTGTTTAAACTTAATCTTTCACTCTCATTAACTAACTTTCTCTAATAATAGCATTGCCTAAAAGTCAAATTATTTTGTTAAAAGAAAAAGTATGTTATGAAATGCTACTCTCAATATGTGAGTTTTACCAACGTGCATTCCCATTACTAAGGTGTGAATGTTGTTTCCTCTAAAGAAGTAGTAGAATACTTGTAGCATATGTATTATATATTAATGTTTATGTGTTAAAAATAGAAAAAATATATAAACTAATTAGCGATGAAAAAGGATTAAGATGCAGCACTATGAGGTTAGTTACAGACACTGCAGCATGAGTTCAATCCCCAACCAGGGAACTGACCCATAGGGTGTGCCAGACTTCTCTTGTCTCAACACTACTCCCCTCAGAAGTGTATTTCAGAAGATTTGCCTGTTCTGCTCCCCATTCTGTCTCTGTTAAATACACTCATCTCCTGCACCTCTGACCTTGTACTCCAGATCTTGTATGCATAAATAAATTAATCTTTAAAAAAAATGTCCAAAATGCAAAATGTATGTCTTGAGACATTTACCAAGATTTAATACTAATCCTGTGTTTCAACCTCTTGTAATAATATAGTTTGCTCTGGTTTATATGGATTTTATTTTTGTAAGCAATTAATGAAGACTTTTTTTCATTCTACAAAGGAAGATGAGCTCATCTTCAGGAAGACCTCTTCCCATTCATTATAATTAGGTCACCTAAACTTGAAATAATTCCCTCTTCCCTTATATCTTATATTACTCTCAATCTGAAAAATCCTTTCATTATATATATATATATATATGTATGTATGTATGTATGTATGTATGTATGTATGTATGTATGTATTAGATAGATAGATATAGATATAGATATTTAGTTCTCTTCTATTTCTACATGGGTAACTGTTTAATGGATTAGTTTTTTACCACCTTCAATTAAATCTTTAAAATTAACTCAGTTGGATTTAGGTTATTTAACACACTTGTTTCATATTTTTTTCTAATTTCAATTATCTTATTGATGAAAAATGATACAGTTCAGTACAGTTTTATGTATTTGGGATCTCTATTTCTCTGTTGAGATTATCCCCAAAATATTAATGCATGTGGTCTACTATTTCCATTAGAACATTTAAACATATAAATAAATTATGTTACTGTCTGATTATTACAAAATGTGGGTGACCTTTTGGTCTGGTATTATTTCATTTTTTCCTTATTCTGTTGTTGGGGAAGGTGCTTCCTTTGTTTTTGTAAACCTAGACATCAGTCATATTTAGAATACTAAAGACTGAATTAAAATTCTTAAATGGAAATAAGCATTCCAAGAGTTAATTATTTGGTAAAAGTTATGTTTATCTAATGAAGAGTTGAGTTTCAGATTTTTTTCTTGCTACAGTACACTCCCATTGGTGAAACTTTCCAATGTCCTATACTCTGAACATACTCTTATAAGGTTAAGAAATATCTGCTTCTTCATGTGTTTATTTTTATTTTAATTTGTTTCATGTTTCCTTCACATCACTGCTTAAGAGAAATAAAACAATTTTGTGGGTCTTTTGTGCTGTCCCAACAGTAGCTGTTCAATCACTATGACTGCCTTTCACCAAGAGAGAAATTTTTTCAGTATCCTGTTCTGTACTCTGGTTTTTAGTGAAAATTTAATTTCAGGAGATCAATGAAGAACTTGAGTAAATACAGCTCCTCCTATGTTTGTAGCTTTCCAAGACTCTATGTAATTCTACTAACACCCAAGAACTTTAGGGAGTTTATTGAAAAGTATAGGTGAAATCTCACATCTTTCTCAAATCTGACCGTGTAAGCCAGCATTTTGTGTCCCTTCTCTCCTTGGAGTTACTTGGGTTTCTTTTACTTTCTTTGTTATGTTTTCAGATTTTTTTGTCTTTAGATTTTGGTTACCATGCAATCTCAATTCATGGGTGAACTTAAAAAAGTGTATGACTTTGTAGATTATGTTTTGTTTTGCATCCTTAAGTGGGGTTGATGCATTTTAGTTCAAAGGTGGAAGACATCTACAATAATTTTAATAGAGTGATTGAGTATATATATGCTGTTTTGTTTAGAGTGATGCATGTGGGTATGTACAATGTATTGCATTTCTGATACACATAAATATAAGCATACATATAGATAGATAGATAGATAGATAGATAGATATACTGATATATACTATAGTGTTCAATTAGGTCCTTGTATTGTTTTTCTCCTTTAAAATTTGAATTATACCCATCCATATTTACTGACATACCTAAAATATTTAAATGTTTTCCACATTGCCAACCTATTTAATAAATATGACATATTTCATATATTTCTCACGTGGAATGTATTATTTATTTTAATTTCCGATATTTTTGTCAACTGGGGATACTTATATTTGGGTCCAGTGATTTCTTTAAGATTTATGCCTTTAAAATAATAATGAACAGTTATACGCCAGAGACAATTTATGGGGGTGGAGTGGGGAATGTAATCAAAAACAGTGGAGAGAGGGAAATGTACATGGGTGATTTGATGATGGGAAGTACAAGGAGAATACAACTGAGATGTAGAAATGCACAAAATGATGTTAAAATAAACTATTATATTACTTTAAAAAATGAACAGCAATGTAAACAGATATGTAAATTTATAACTTTAATAAAAAATAGAAAAGATTTATACCTTTACCTACCAAGTAAAATAAATTTGGCCCTCCCTGCTGGCACAGCTGGTTAAAGCACAGCACTAAGAAGCTTAAGCCACTTCCGCATGAAATGCACTTCGATTCTCGCCTGCCCAGGCGGAGATCCACATGGCGTGGCAGACCTCTCCTGACACGCCGCTGCTCCCCTCAGCAGTGTACTTTGTCGATTTGCCTGTTCTGCTTCCCGCTCTGTCTCTGGTGAATCCTCTCACCCTCCACATCTCTGGCCTGTACCCCAGTTCTGTATGAATAAATAAATAAATCTAAAGAAAAAAAAGTAAAATAAATGTAAAGACAACAAAATGCACTTATATAAACTAGATAGCAACGTCAGGGGATGCAAGGATATTCCATGTTCATTGATGGGAAGACTCTATATAATAAAAGTGATTATGTTGTCTAAATTACATACATATTTAGTGCAGCCATCATCAACATTTCAGAAATAGTTTCAAAGCTACTCAATAACAACAATAAAATTTATATGGAACCTAAAAAAGTATCCAATTGAAAAAAAAAAAAAAACTTAAGGAAAATGGAAATTGAGCTACCACATTACCTGACCCCAGATTCTATAAAGAAATAATATTAAAAACAAATTACAATAGTACAAAAAAATAGATCCATGACTAATGGAACAGAATCAAAAGTTCAAAAATGAATCCATACATATGCTAGCACCCAACCTATGATTAAGAAAAATATATATATTTACATAAGATAGGAAAAAAACTATTTACTTACAAAATGATGCTGAGAAAATTGGAAAGCTAAAAATAAAATAGTAGTTGGATTATTGTTATGAAAATAAAAAAGACAACCCAAATATTAATGAAACTAAACAATTATTTTAATAAAATAAAATAGACAAAACTCTAGCTAGATAAAGAAAAAAAGGAAAACTCAATAAATAGTATAGGAAACAAAATAAGGAAGGAAGAAGGAAACAAAATAAATTATTATGGATATATATATATTTGCCAGTAAGGTAAATAACCTAAAAGAGATGGACAGTTTCTTTAAAATCTCATAGAGTATAGGAATAAATAGAAAAACTGAACAGATTAATTACAAGCAAGGAACTAAAAAAAGTATTTAAAACTACAAGACCAAATTTCAGTAGTGAATTCTACCAAAAATTCAAAGGGAAAATATTATCTATTCTTACCAAAATTTTTTAAAAAGTTGGAAAGAAAATATTTCCAAACATTTTTAAAATATAAAAATAAACTGATATTGGCCCTCTCTGGTGGTGCAGCAGCTTAAAACAAGCACAGTACAAAGAACCTTAAGCCACTTTCGCAAGAGTTTGATCCCCGCCTGCCCTGGAGCAGATCCACATGGCGAAGCAGACCTCTCCTGACCTGCCCGCTGCTCCCCTCAGCAGTGTACTTCATCGATCTACCTGTTCTGCACCCCACTCTGTCTCTGGTAAATTCTCTCACCCTCCGCATCTCTGGCCTGTACCCCCGTCCTGTACGAATAAATAAATCTTAAAAACAAACAAACAAATAAATAAACGGATATTAATGCCAGATTTAAAAAAAAAAGAAAGCTGCAAACCAACATACCTGATGAACATAGATGAAAATATTCTTAATACAATCTTAACAACCTGAATTTACAATAAATTAAAAATATAATATGTCATGACCCAGGGGACTATGGTTATTTTAACTTCCAAAAACCAATCAACATAATTGATCACATCAACAAAAGGAGAGCTAAAAGTCAAATATATGCACATACATGCAAATATACACATGTATGCATATGTATACCTACATATAAATACATAGATACAGATATACAGATGTATGTATAAATGCATATGTATATACATATATGTATATATATGTGAATATACATACATGTATGAAACATGATGAGGACATGCATTATGTGTGTATGTGTGTATGTATGTGTGTGTGTGTGTGTGTATAGTGTGTGTGTGTGTGTGTGTGAAACAATACAACAGCAAATGTTGTCCTAAATGACAAAAACCTGAAATCTTTCTACTGAGATATCAAGGATATCTATTCTTACCACTAATACTCAACATAGTGCTATATGTCTCCAGAAGGTCAAAAGGCAAGACATGAGTATAAATAAGTGGCATTATGGCATTCTTATGCCCAAATAATGAACCAGAAGAGGAAGAAATCAATAGAACAATGCCTTTGACAATGATATAAAATATATGTATTAAATACCTAGGAGGAAACTTAATAGAGAAATTGAAAAAAGCTATGCAGCAAAAATTGAAAGAAATTGCTAAATAAATAGAAAATTAAAAGAATTGGAAATATAAGCCCTGACCATGGGTTAGGGAAAAAAAAAAAAAAAAGTACTATTGTTAAATTGGCCATTCTTCCCAAAACAATATGAAGACTCAGGGGCATCCTCACCAATGTTTCAATGGTACTCTGAAGAAATATAACAAATGCTACGAAATTCATACAAAACTATGGAAAGCCCTGAACATCAAAATAAATTTAGATGAAACAGGTTGAGTGGTACTACTATACTCTCATATTTAATATTATAATAGAAGGCTATATAATCAAAATTATTTGTTATTGGAACCAAGACAGACACACAGATTAGTGAGATAGAACATAAATCTCACAAGTAAGTCCCAGCTATATGGCTAATCTATCACAAAGGAGCCAAGACTATACATCAGAGAAAGGATATCTTTTTTCAAAAAATGGTCTTGGAAAAGTGTATATTCACATGCAAAAGAATGAACAGTCTAACACTTTACTTAAAAAAATCAACTCCAAATACATTAAAAATTGTATGTAAGAATGAAACTACAAAATACATTGAAGTAAAAGGGCTAACACTCCATCACATATGCTTGAGTGATGTCTTTATGGATCTATCTTCACAACAACCAAAAATGAGCAGAAGAAAATATAAATAACTAGGACTAGATCAAATTAATAAGAAACTGAAACTGGCTTGAAGCCATGCCCCCCCAAAAATCTACTGAATGGGAGAATATATTTTAAGTATAATATCTTTGCAAGGGTTTTTATACAGGATATATTAATAACGCATACAACTCAATGGAGGGAAAATAAGTAACACAATCAGAAAATGGTCACTTCTCCAAACATTTAGATGGCAAATAGCCACATAAAAAAGCAACATTCTTATCCACTTATCATAAGTGCAAGTCACCTTATACCTTTGAGAATGATCCATATCAAAAAGACCAGAAACAAGTGTTGGTTAGGATGTGGAGAGAAAAATAGCCTTTAATAATAGTGGAGGGAAAGTAACTTGGATAAGCCCCTATGGAAAACATGAATATTTTTCACAATAATATTAAGAAACAGTTGGTCATGCCATACAATAATTCCACTCCTGATTATCCACCTGAAAAATGCAAGAACATGAATATGGAGTGATATATACACTCTTATTTTCCGTGCAACACTATTTTACAATAGTCAAACTATGGAAGAAGACTATGTGTCCAAAATCAGATGAGTATATTGGGGTGATATGATATATACGCAACAGAATACTACTCTGCTATAAAAATGTATAAGCTTTTGGTTTTGGGGGACATCAGGCATAGAATAGAGGGTATTTTTCTAAGTGAAAAAAGCAGCAAAAGAAAGACAAATACTGAATGGTTTCACACATGGAATATAGAGAAACAAAACAAAGTATCAGATATGTCCGATCCAGTAACAAATCATAAAAATCTGACTGTAGAATTGAGATTACAAAAGGAGAAATGGCAAAGCAAAAAGTTGTAGAATTTCAGTCAGCCCTTAGGGCTTTCCTTGGCAGCACAATGGGTTAAAA
>NW_004567104.1:5049986-5056363 GCF_000260355.1 Condylura cristata
CTTTCAAGCTATAGCAAGCCATGAAGCATGAGTTTGATCCTGGCCAGGTAGCTGACAGACCTCTTCTACTTCACCCTCTGCTCCCCTCAGCAGCATGTGTCATAAGAACTGTGTGTTCTACTTCCCACTCGGTCTCTGGTGAAACCCCTCACCACCTCATCTATGGCACCACTGGCCTACTGCCCATTTCCTGGATATCTAAATAATGAAGATTAATTGTTAAACTAATTTTGCAAGTGAATTTTATTTGCAGGTGGATGGCAGTGGATGGCAACCAGATTGTTGATAATGTAAGCAATTTGTGGAGCTATGAATGTGATGATAGTTACAGTGTTGCACACTGATATTACATCAATAAAATATACTAAACTCATTTTGATATTTAAATTTTACTTTTAAATATATTCATTTTAACTTTTTTTCTGACATTTATTCCCCCAAATTCACAACAGTTTTTGAGTACTGTATATATTAGTGAAAATCAGAATGCTCAAACCATTTATCTTTAAGTATTTAATACTATTTGTTTAATTTCAAAAAATTGTAAAACCCGATTCATAGTATTTGCACAGAACCAAAGAATAATTTAAAAAAAAACAGATATTTATAAATGCCAGAAAATGTTCTTGGCTAGTAATATTGTCTTTCCTAGCAAGATGAACAGAACTATACAAAAAAAAAAAAAAAACAAATTTCCTATTTGTCTAAAGGAAAATTTTGCATCCAAAATTGCCAAAAAAAAAAAAAAAAAAAATAAAAAAAAAACAAATTTCCTATTTGTCTAAAGGAAAATTTTGCATCCAAAATTGCCATATATGTTATAGAACTCATAGTACTAGTATGTAGTATGCCGTGTTCACATATTTAATGGCATGCATCTTATTTGCAATAATGATTCCCTACTAGCACAGAGCAGGGTTAGTTAACAGTCATCACAAGCAATCAACTGGCTCCAAGTGGTTGTTGTTATAAAAAAGTTTATATAGAAAATGAAAGTGTCTTTTCCCCACTTCCTAAACTATTATTTTCTTTCTGATTCATAGTAAAAACAATAACATAGTGCATTTGAAAGAAATGTCAGAAGAAACAAGGGCAACTCCATAACAGAAAACCTCTTAACTTTATAATAATAGCACACTGCTTTTAAGCACATTTGAAAATTTCCAGTTTTTACCAACTAGGAATTGAACCAAAAAGGCAAAATCAAGTTGTCTATATCCTTTTTTGAACAGAATACCTTAAGTTAGTTGATAAATTATTTATTTTTTCCAACTAAGAACACCAAAGTTTTATTATCTGGCAAGGGATACATTTTTTTTTTTTTTTAGGTTTATTTATTTGTGCATACAGAACTGGAGTACAGGCCAGAGGTGCAGGGGTGGTGACAGAGTGGAGTGTAAAGCAGGCCTACTGACAAAGTACAGTGCTGAGGGGTAGCAGTGGCGGGTCAGGCAAGGTCTGCCGCACCTGGGGCGGAGATTGAACTCATGCTAGAGTGGCTTTACCTTCTTGGTGCTGCACGTTAACCCGCTGCACCACCAGGCAGGGCCCTGTACTTTTTTCTTTTCTTTTTTTTTTTTAAGGTTTATTTATTTAGGATTACAGAACTGGGGTACAGGCCAGATGTAATGTGGGTGAGAAGATTCACCAGAGACAGAACAGGCATATCTAGTGAAATATACTGCTGAGGGGAGCAGCAGATGGGCCAGGAGAGGTTTGCCATGCCATGTGGGTCAGCTCCCTGACTGGGGATTGAACTCATGCTGCAGTGGCTTACTGCGAGCTTCATAATGTGGTGTTTTAAGCAGCTGTGCAGTAAAATAAAGTTTCCCTGGAGTAAATATGCTTCTTGCACCTGCTCCTAGAGGTAGAGAATTGAAAAAAAAAAAAAAAAAACCTGAAGCTGCTATTTAAACAATTCTGCATGAAAGTTTTCTGGCTTTATAATACTTATATATTTTTTGATCATTAAACCATATTTTACCTAATTTCTCACTACAGCAGTATTTTGAGCTCCAGATAATGTAGTGACAACACATACATTTATAAAAGTTTGGCTTATTGTTTATATTAACTGAAAATAATTAGAAGCAAACTACATACATTACAAAAGCAATTTTGTATCTTGGGAATTTATAGAAAAAATTCTGCTTCCGCTATTTATATTCACTCATTAAAACATTAGTATATTAACTGTGGCATATAGATGAACTTGAATGAAAATTAATGAACCAAACAAGAACCGTAGGCCCAAATGAGATAAAATATTTCTTGCTTCTGTCTCGCTGACAAGCAAAAGCAAATCGCTTAATGCCTTGGAAATTCTTCTTCATGTAAAAATCAATTTTCTCTAGCTTCTGATAACATATATTTATGCAGTCATACTAAAATGATTAAATTCATTTCATAAAGTAATTTCTTGAATTTCATATGCAGTGTAATTTCAACTTCAAATGCATAAGAAATACATATCTAAAACACCTGAAATCTAAAAAGCACTTTTATGAATTTTATTGAGCAAAGAAAATTATTTTTCTACTCATTAAATCTCCTCATCCTGATTTTCTTTTACTTGTCACAAAAAAAAAAAAAAGTCTGAGAAATAGCCTTAAACAAAATATGCAGTTGTGCTATGTTCACTCTTTAGAAAGTAAGCTTTGATCCCATTCTGGGTTTCAGGAAGGCTTAGAAATGATGCTTGAGCATCTGCTTAGTTAGTTCAAGGAAATACAAAGTAGGAGCAATTAAAGAAGGGATGAAATAACCCACTTCCACACCCTTATTCTACACACCACCCTATTATCTATATTCCTTAACGAGCGACAATAAAATACACCAGTTTTAGCTAAAACATATGGAGCCTGCTAAGAGCAATAATATTTCTGTGCTCCGTGTGTTTGTATGCATGTGTGTGTGTTAACTGTTTTTGAAAGAACATCAGTAGGAATCTTAGAGGAGCAAAATACCCATTCCTTCTTATCTCAGCTGCCAACCATGACAATCTTTGAATACAGTTTAGAACTTCATGGACAAGCATGTATTTGGAAAAATATATAGAGAAATAAGACCTACCTCCTCCTTTCAAGATTCAAAAAAACGTTATTAAAGGATATAGGCATGCCGGGCCTTCCCTGATGGCACAGTGTGTTGGAGTGCTGCAATGTAAAGCTAAGCCAAGCCTGGCCACTTCAATGCCAGTTCGATCATGGCCGCCAAGGTGACCCACATGGCGCAGCATACCTCTCCTGACCTGCCTGCTGCTCCCCTCAGCAGTGGATTTCAATTGATTTGCCTGTTCTGCTCCCCACTCTGTCTCTGGTGAATCCTCTTGTTCCCTGCACCTCTAGCTGTACCCCATTTTTGTATGCATAAATATTTAAAAATATGGATACAGGAATACCTCCATCATTTTAACATTAATTTGCAAGTGCAACATCATTCTGGCCCCATAGAACAGGTCATCACATATCATTGTGCCTGCACCCTGCTACTGTGAGAGTTGGGCTTTCTGAGTATAGTGCAATGAAATACCTAAGCATCATCTAAGCTCAGTAGATAATTGGAGTAATTAAGTGGTAAGAAAGGTTGGTTAACTATACAAATTTTTACTCTCAGGAGGACTACGGTGGATTTTTGCCAAAGAAAAATGTATGATTCCCTACTATCTTTATAGGACATTTTTTTTATTATCTTATTATGTGTTTATTTAAAATAATTTTTGTCATTTTTTTTAAATCTTTCCTCTGCATAATACTTACTTGGGGCTTTAAAATGTCTATACAATTTCCTTATTTTTCTAATATAATGCTGTATGACAATGACTTGGAAAATTTTAGTCACCTTTTCCTGTTCAATTTTATTAAGGTATTGTATAAATTTAGAAGCATCCAGATTATTTTATAGTGCCAGATACAGTGCCATGTCTGAGCTTTCTCTTATCTGTGAAGACAAGCATTATCTGTAACAATTATTTTTTTCTTGTTTCAAGATCTGTCTTTATGAGAAAACAGGACTCCTCTCAATATTATAATTCTATTAATTTGTAAGCTAAATTTCATTTATTTGGTGAAAATATGATCCCTTTGTCACTGATGATATTACAACTCTAAAACATCAAGCTGTAGAAATCAACTACTTGCCACATTTATAGCTTAAGCATTGATACTTCCCTCTAACTTTGCTCTCATGTTCTAAAGTATAAGTAATGCATACCACAGCCAAAATATTCGAAAACACAATCTATTCATCAACACTTGACAGGTTATATATTGTTATTTCAGATGTTTGAAGTATTTCTCCTTGCAAGATGGACTGGATACTGGCTCCTTTCTTTACTAATGCTATACTAATAACTAGATAACTACCACAGCACACCAGTGCAAAATTGAGGGGTGAAGTATGATGGATAATAGAAAAAAAAAACATTATTTCCTTTAACTGTCCAGTTTCTTAACCAAATGTTCTTTGGCAAGGAGATATTTATTCTTATCCAATAATTGGATTCATTTGCCAATGAACACAAAATCTCTTTAGAATGGTTTTCTTTTCTAAATTAATGGTTGAACACAAATTTTATTTAGTAGGACAAGTTATATTTAAGAGTGACTAAGTAAACACTCAAAACATGTGTAATTGAAAATAAAGTAAAATACCATTTAATATTTTCCCCAATTTGTTTATATGGGAATATGATATTAAATATAATGTGTGTGATGAGAATTCAAGTATATTTATCTATAGAGATAATAACTTATGGAACTAAATCACCTATTGGATTTATTCTTTGTATTATAGACCAAATATAGTATTCAAAGTGTAACATACTTACATTTATCAAATATATCCAGGTACTATGCAAATTATTTTCACAAACTAAATCTATTCTCAAGAGGAGTTTTCATTTCTTATCCAATAATATGAAAGGAAAATCCACTTAGTATGTTTTCCCCAACACATCCTTATACTACTTACAGTTTCTCCCTTTCTTTACCTTAATCTCAAAAAGATTCACTTCATCTATTAATGTCTGCTAGTTTTCATAAATATGTGCATTGTCAAATTTTCCAGTATCTTAGTCATTCTTGAAATTCTTACTATTTTGCTGTACATAAATAATTCCCTCCATTTTGCTGTCAATGTAATATTCTGTCTTCTGTACCATGTATAGCATTGCATTTATAGTAAACATCATCCATCATCTTGATCCAATAGTCTATTATTAGAAACTTAGGTTGTTTTCATGGCATAATTATTATAAATTGTGCTGGTGAAATAAATCTTGTAGAGCATGTAAGTCTTTCTCTCCTTTTTTTTTTTTTTGAATTGATGATTCTGTGATCCATGGTTAGATACCCAAGCCAAGAGTGGATTTGATTTATTTTTACAGATTCAATTATTTATGCATACAGAACAGGATTATAGATCAGAGGTGCAAGGGTAGTGAGAGGATTCACCAGAGAAAGACTGTTGAGCAGAACAGGTAGATTGATTAGGTACACTGCTGAGGAGAGCAGCAGGCAAAACAGGAGGGGTCTGCTGTGCCAAGTGGATAGCCCCCTCTAGCCAGGGATTGAGCTCATGTTGCAGTGCTACACATTAACCCATTGAACCACAAGGTAGGGCCCAGATTTTAGTTCTTTTCTTCACACACACACATACACACACACACACACACACAGGAGGTATGCATATGTATATAAAGGAGTCACACACATACATACATATGCACATACATATATGTATTTACATGTATACATATATGTGTGCCGATACATACACATATACACACATTTCTCTCTCTCTCTCTCTTTGGTAAATCCAAATAACTTTCCAAAATGACTTTACCAATTAACATTCTCACTAATAGTATATCAGAGTTGTCCTTTGTCCACAATATCTCCAGTACTTGCTCTTGGTGGTCTTTTCATATGTGTCATGCTCCAGGATATGAGGTATTATCTCACCATGGTTTTAAGCTGCATTTCCTTTTTAAAACTCATTAATAAACATCGACCCATGCATCTATTTGCCTTGGGGTATATGCTTTTATTAATTGTCTTTTCTGAGCTATTGCTCAGTTATTGTCTTTTTTTTTAAATTATTGTTACATAGAGTACTTTTTTATATACCTTGTATAGTAACCCTTTATTGGTTACTTGATATGTGATTATCCACCCAATTTAATAATATGTGATTTTAGTGTAATTGTATATTCATTTGCTCTATTAAATCTTCTTAATTTGAAATAATCTTAGTTGTTTATTTTTACTTTTATTTTTCTTTCTTTAAAGTTCCAGAACCCTAAGTCACCTTTACATTGATATCATAAAACATATTGTTTTTTCAATGTATTATTATATGTTAATTATAGTTAATTA
>NW_004567104.1:5057183-5065673 GCF_000260355.1 Condylura cristata
CTTTCGGCTCCCAACTCTGTCTCTGGTGAATTCTCTCAACATCCCTTTACCTCTAGTCTGTACCCCAGTTCTATATGGATAAATAAATAAAATATTTTAAAAAATAAATACAATTTTAAAACAAACAAAAATAATAAGCTTACATATCACTTTTGTTAGAATAATTAATTTGCCTTTGTTAATTACTCCATTCCAAGAGAGTAGACTATCTCTATATACTTATGTCACAATCTATGTCATTGTAGTTTTCATTTTATTATGGTCTTACATTCTTGATTAAATTTATTCCTAAATATTTGAATTTTTCCGAAGTAATTTTGAATGGAATTAATTGTTTTTTTCCATTCATTTTTGTAAATAAAAATGAAATATATATTTATTCTGACTTTTTAATCAGACATTGTGAAGTAATTAGTTATTGCTTCTAATGCATTTTTGACAAATGGCTAGGGTTTCCTTATATACTGTAACATTTTCTGTAAATAATAAGTGCGTTATTTTTTCAACCTAAATTTAATTTCCTATTTTTGTCTGATAGATGTATCGAAAACATTTTGTGCTAAATTAAACAGAAGTGACATCTAGTCTTGTTCATGATCTTAAAAAGACAAATTTCAATAATTCAGAAATAGGTAATATATTGGCTATAAGTTTTATTTTTTAATTTATTCATTTATGCATAAAAAACTGGGATACAAGCTAGAGGTTCAGGGACAGTGAGAGGATTTACTAACAACAGAGTGAAGAGTAGAACAGCAGATCTACGAAGTACACTGCTGAAGGGAGCAGCGGGTGAGAGAGAAGAGGTCTGCTGTGCCATGTGAGCACCTCCAGGACCAGGGATCAAACTGACACTGACTTGGCTGTGGTTAGCTTGCAGTGCTTTAACCCACTGTGCCAACATAGAAGGCCAGGCTATATATTTGTAATAGATGGTTTTTATTTTGCTCAGAAAGTCTCTTCATACCCCATCTTGTTTAATCTTTTTTTTTTTGTTGTTGTTGTTGTTGTTAAGGATGGACGCAGAATTTAATTGAATATATATTCTATATCCACTGGCATTATATTTTATGTCTACTTTTGCTGATATAATGCTTTACATCGATTAATTTATGTATAGTAAGCCATTTTGGATTCTCTAAGGTTAATGCTAATTGAGCATGTATAATATTTAAGGTATTATTGAATTGTATTTGCTAATATTTTGTTGAAGATTTTTGCAAAAGTATTGATTTGCAACAGTATTGATTTAATTTTATTGTTCTTTCTGTGGTTATGGTATGAGGTGACATTGGCATTAATAATTTCATTAAAAAATATTCCTCTTGTTGGATATGAGGTATAATTTCAGCAAGATTGTGCAAATTTTGTTTAAATATTTGATAGAATTTAGTTGTTGTAAAGACATCTAGATCTTTGTGTTTGGGAGATTTTTGTTTCAATTTCCATGACCTTGATTGGTTTATTTAACTCCCCTGTTCATAGATTTATTTTGGGAAATAATGTTCTAGAAGCTTGTTCATGTCTTCAAGTTATGATTTTGAATCTTCTAAAATTAGTTTATTGTGATTTTGAATCTTCTAAAATTAGTTTATAGTATTTGAGCCTTAAGTCTCTCTCTCTCTCTCTCTCTTTTTTTTTTTTTTTTTTATTTTGGTAGGATTGAATAATAGTGACCACATAACTTGACTCTTATAAGTTTGGAAGAGAACTGGGATTGGATGGAAAAGAACCTGAGTAGACCCCAGGATTTTTCTGCATTAGCCTGTGAGTATGATTCTCATTGAAGCATTGCATGGCTTCCGTTAGGGTAATATTTTGTGGTTGAATACTACTCAGCAATAGTTTATTGACATTGTAACTATTAAAGTGTTGTGTTTATCCTGTTGAAATGAAGGTAGAGGGTTTTCAGGTAGAGGATTCCAATTATCTTGATTTTCTTTTTATTTTATTTTTTTAAAGATTTATTTATTGTGCATACAGAACTGGGGTACAGGCCAGAGGCTCAGGGGCGGTGAGAGGCTTCACCAGAGACAGAGTGGGGAACAGAACAGGCAGATCGATGAAGTACACTGCTGAGGGGAGCAGCGGGCTGGCCAGGAGAGGTCTGCCACGCCATGTGGTCACCTCCAGGCCAGGCGGGAATCGAACTCATGCGGAAGCGGCTTTAGATTCTCAGTGCTGTGCTTTAACCTGCTGCGCCACCAGGGAGGGCCGATTTTCTTGTTTTTTTGTTTAAATGCATGCATACATGTGCACACATATACATATATAAATATATGTATTATATAGTATTTAAATATATTTAGTGAATAATTGTGCACATATGATAAAATAATCTCTAGATTGTTCATGTTTTCATTAAAGTATTTTAAATGAAATAAATGTAAAAAAAATCCATATAAGTAGACTTAGCAAAAATATAAATTCTTGACTAATCATGGTAATTAGCTACATAATAAAACACAACAGAAGCTACAAATATTTAATAGTCATTTTCTCTTTATGAACACAAATAAATTTTTATTAATGATTCTTAACTGAACAAATCCATGATCACATTTTAAAATATTTAATGAAAATTGAAAAATTGTGATCAAATTATATCAAAGGATTTATTTTGCTTTATTTAACATGTACCATACTTCTAATGAGAATTTGTGTGTACTGAGATAAATAAATATAAATTTAAAAATAATTAGATAACAACCTAAATGTTATCAAAATGTACAAAATTTATATTTTATACAAATAAAACCTCATTAAAATTAGAAAACCATATATGTAGTGATGGAAGGAAATATACCACACACAAACACACACAAAATCAACATAGAGCTCATATTATTTTGTAGGAAGTATGATTGTGTACATAACTCGTTGATTCATCTTCAGATCATGGGGCTTTTTTAAAGCTTTATTTATTCATTTATATACACAAGAACTCAGGTACAGGTCAGAGGTGGAGGGGGTAAGAGGGTTACTGAAACAGCATGGGGGCAGGTGGCTTTACTGAATCCACTGCTGAGAAGAGCAGCAGGTGAGACAGGAGAGGTCTGCTGTGCCATGAGGGTCAGCAACCTGCCAGCTTGCTGCACAAATGGCCATATCTTTATAGCTCTGAGATTTAACCCCTGTTCCACCAGGAAGGGTCAGATCATGAGGGGTTTAAAATGGCAATATATGAATTTTTAATTCTGAAACTGAAAGATCTTACTTTAATTTCCTTCTCTATGTTATTGTTGCACAAGAATAGGTGATAGTCATATATTTCTTGGGCAGTACAAAAAAAAATAACTTTGAAAGTTTATACAATCTCAGAGGTTTTATATAGATATATATAGAATATAGATAAAGATATATAGACAGATATATAGATATAGATATATAGATACAGATATAGATATATAGATATAGATCATGGATTAGCTTAAAATAGAATCCTTTAGAAAACCATATTTTTTTTCACAACACATTAAAATAAACTTAATATATACTGAAAATAAATGAGCATTTGAATTATCTTAGAAAAAGAAAACATTAAGGAAATAACTTTAAAATTGTGCAACCACAGCATTTTTAAGGCAATTTAATTCGTTCAAACGGAAATATTCTCTTTAATAGTATTTTATTTGTAGTATTGCTAGTAGCAAAAAAAACATTTTGAAAATTTTAAATTTGACACAAAATAAGCAATCTTAAAAATTTCAGCAATATCTTGTTAAATACATGAGTGATAACGTATTTGGAGAACATACACATTTATAACTGAGGATAATCAAAGTGAATAAATGGCATGCATATTAAATTAAAAGCAAGTAAGATGCAAGGAAATCAAGATTGCATTTTATTATATCTTTGCTTTATTTCTATTAAATAACATTTGAAACAAGATAAAAATGATACTGACACACCATGAATTTGGTGTCCTTTGTGATTATTAAATTCTTCTGGTAAAGGCTTCACATAAAATTTTATTGGAGCAATCTGCATTCCTATGTTGACACAATAATATTTTATTAAACAGAATTATTATCCTGTGCTGCCTTTATCCTGATCCTCAAGTTTATCTTAATTTGTTTTAGATTTTGATATGAAATTAATACAAATAAAATAATTCTGAAACGTGATATTTAGTTTATTGCATTCCAACTTGCTTTCAGTTGGTGCTTTATAAGCCTTTCTTTGGTGAGCTGAGTCTGGAGATTTGTCAGTTCACTGAATTCTTAAAACACCTAATGAATTAATTATTAAATAATTACCATATTCAAGTTATGATATTTTAACAAAACAATATTATTTAGTCAATCTTAGTCAGTCGCTTCACATAAATTTACCTGAGTATTTATAATGATCCTCAGTTTAGAGAAGGTACATAGTGATATCCACATTGAGGAAGAGGAAACAGAAGTTCAAATATTTGTTCAAAGTTAAGCAATTTTTAAGTGACTGAGACCAGACTAACTTTAAGTCTTGCTCCATACTGCTATAAAACATTCTAACATGATTTATCTGTGATCCATGCGGGATTTAAGATTCCACAACCAGAAATGTTAAGATAAACCACATTTTTTTTTCAAGATTTATTTATTTATTCATATAGAACTGGAGTACAGGCCAGAGATGTGGAGGGTGAGAGGATTCACCAGAGACAGAGTGGGGAGCAGAACAGGCAGATCGATGAAGTACACTGTTGAGGGGAGCTGTGTTCGGGTTAGGAGAGGTCTGCCTCACCATGTGGATCTCCTCCAGGGCAGGCGGGAATCAAACTCATGCGGAAGTGGCTTAAGCTTCTTAGTGTAGTGCTTTAACCCACTGTGCAACCAGGGAGGGCCTAAACCACATTCTTAATCATGTGTTCATTCCTATTTTAATTAATTAATTAATTAATTAATTAATTAATATTCGTATTCATTTTCATTCATTCATTCATTCAACTTTGTATTGATATAACAATGGCTCACATCTTTCTTAGTAGTTTGCAAGTATGCATTATGGTTCCTCATATGTAGTCACCAAGAGACATACTCACTGAAGTTCTGTTAGTTTTCCAACATAGTACAAAGGCACCGAGTGTTCAAAATCCTTGTATATCAGTGTTTTTGTATTCTTTGGGTAGATATCTAAGTGGGGTTCCTGGGTTCAATGGTATATCCACTTATAATCTCTTGAGAAAATACATGTTTCTTTCCATAGAAGACTGAGTAGTCAGCATCCCTGCCAACAGTGTGAGTAGGTTCTTATTTTTCCCTACACCTTCAGTACTTTTGTTTTCAGTGTTTTTGCTATGGGTCATTCTCACCAGTCTGAAGTATCACCTATTGTTGTTATGATTTGCATTTCCCAGATGATAAGGGATGTAGACTATCTTTTTATGTAATTATTGGCCATCTGTATATCTTACTTACCTAAATAGCATTTTTGATGTTACTGTTTGTTTACCTTTTCTTTTTAAGGTTTACCTTTCTTTAGAGATTTATTTACTTATGCGTACAGAACTGAGGTACTGGCCAGAGGTGCAGGGACAGTGAATGGATTCACTAGAGAAAGAGTGGGAGCAGTGTAAACAGATGGACAAAATACACTACTAAGGGGGGCAGCATGTAAGACAGAAGAAGTCTTCCAGGCTCTGTGCATCACCCCTGGGGCCCGGGATCAAACTTGCACTGAAGCAATTGTAGCTAGCTTGCAGCACTTCATCCTAAACCACTGTGCCACCAGAGATGTCCAGATTTATTTATTTATGCACAAAAAAAATGGAGCACAAGCCAGAGGTGTGGTGTGTGAGAAGATTCACCACAGACAGAACACAGAACAGAACAGGCAGATATATTGAAATACATTGCTGAGAGGAGCAGTGAGCAGGTCAGGAAAGATCTGATGCACCATGTGGACCTCACAACTGGTCAGCGATTGAACTTATACTGCAGTGACTGTGGACAACTTCACAGTGCTGGCTCCAACCCAGTGTGCCAGAAGAGGGGCTCTTTGTTTATCTTTCTTAAGTTGTAAAGCACAACAAAGATCTTTGATAGGAGTCCCTATTCATGAGTACAATAGACAAATAATGTTTGCTATTTAGTAAAGTATCTCTTCACTTAGGTTTGGCTTCTTTGAAATTATGAAGGGACTTTTTAGTTTTATGTAGTTCCAATTGTTTATAATCTCTTTTGTTTTTCTGGTTTCTGGGATACATTCATACATACATCTTTATGAATGTATCCCAGAAACCAGAAAAACAAAAGAGATTATAAAGACACAATGTTTTCTTCTATTTAATTTATGTTTTCGGCCTTATTTGTTCACATCCAAGTTTCTTTCTCTATCTACCTATAATATAGCTCACTATTTAATCCTTAAAGTCTTCAAAAATCACCAAATTATCAAAATTCTTGTCTTTTGTGTGAAAACTGACAATGAACCTACCTGGCCTGGAGTGGTTACACAACAGTAGGGAACAACTATATTTATCATCAAATACATCTTAAGACCTCACAAAATAAACACAGAGACAATTATTTTGTAAAGTATGAGTGATTGCAATTTAATCTGAAAATAACTAATTATTTTATGTCTCTGTAGGTACATAAGGAAACATTTAAGAGATAGACAAACATACCCTTTTTGTCTTAACAAACATTCCTCTATTGTTAAGTAAATAGCAAATATTAATGCATAATAGAGAAATAGCACCCACAAAAGACCATACTTAAATATAAATTTAATCTATTTAATTAAATTAAAATGAACTGAAATGTTAAAACTATAAGGGCCCTCTTTTGTGCTGCAACAGGTTAGGACACAGCATTGCAAGCTGTCTGCAGCCACATCAGTGCAAGTTTGATCCCCAGCCCTAGAGATGACCCACATGGCTTGGCAGACCTCTATGGACCTTCCCGCTGCTCCCCTCAGGAGTGTAATTCAGTGATCTGCCTGTCTTACTTACCACTGTCTCTGGTGAAGCCTCTCTCTGCTCCATTCACCTCTGGCTTGTACCCCAGTGCTGGATGCAAAAATAAATAAATCTTATTAAAAAATTTAAAACTGATCCTTGCAAGATGGCAACAAACTGAAGATGCCAAAATCACTATATCCAAGCTCACATAGGAATATAAAACTAAAAATGGACAGTAAACTTACATACTATGAGTTTCAACTCAAATGAGAGAAACCTGGACTCAATAGAAAGAAGAAAACTGAGGGAAATTTCCTGCTTGGAGAGCTCCAATAGGTGACTTTAGATCTGGGAGTACCCAGGTGCCCAGGCACCAGGAAGTACCTCAGACTAGAAACTTGCTGTTCTTTGGCCCCACTAAAGCCCTGGAACTAAAGAGAGACAACTCAGCTCAGTGAGTGAACCCACAACCTGCGGGGAAAGACTGCTCAGAGTGAGCACATAGATCCCTGGAGGTGGAGAGGAAGAACTGGTGAATGGGGAAGCTGGGAGGTTTGTAGGGTTTTCAGTACTCCCTGCATCCCCCACACCCACAGCATAAGCCTGGAGGTTTGTTCACCATTAAGGCAGGGCCCAGCAAAGCTCACAAAGCCACAATGTAAAGAGGGAGAAAAAATGGCTAGGGGAATCAAATGCAGTCCCAGCCATGGGAAACTGCAACACTTTTAACACTTTCCCAACCCTCCATGGTCACTCTACCATAAGAGGCCCTTGGAACTACTTCACATGGGAGATTTGATACTGGTCTACCTGCATACCACATCTAACAATAAAACCTGTGGTAAAGCTGTGAAGTTTAAGAGGGACAACTCAGTTCTGAGAGTGAATACCAAGCAGTGGGGAAAAACTGCTCAGGGAGAGACTGCTCAGAGTCAGCATAAAGAGCTTTGGAGGTGTTGAGGGAGAACTGGCAGCCTACACAACTAGGAGGCTTGCAGCCCTTCTGGCTCTCCTGCATCCCTGCAGCCACTGCACCCACAGCAGAGGCATAAAGGCTTGTGAGCTGTGAGGTACTGCCTTGCAAGGATCACAGTGATCAAAAAATAAATAAAACCAGTGACTGGCTCAGCAACAGGCCCAATGGCAAGAAGACCTACAACAGTTATAAAGGACTCCACCCCAAAGGGCACATACAATCATAGAGGGAACCCAGGACATTGGAAGACTACAAAGATCCAACAGGCACATTCCAGAGACTATGACTCAATGTGTTACTGGAAGAAGATGAACACAAGAGACCCCTGACTGTTAATGGATGAGAGAACAGACACAATTCCACACAGTGGGGGACTAGAAAAACAGGAGTTACTGAAACAAAGCACAGCTCAGAATACCCTCCACAATGAAGTGTCTGGAAATCACTTGGTGAACCCAGAAAGAATATCCAGAAATTATGCCAGTCAATAATAGCAACACTGTGTCTCAACGAATATAAAATATTAGAAAATACACAACAGGGAAAAGAAGACTAATACACGAGCAAGTCCACAGGGGGGAAATTCAACACAAAAAGATCAGTCACAAGAAATCACCAA
>NW_004567104.1:5069012-5069829 GCF_000260355.1 Condylura cristata
TAATCCATCACATCAAATGACAGAAGGGTAAAAACCACATAATCATGTCAACAGACGCAGAGAAAGCATTGGACAAAGTTCAACACCCATTTATGTTTAAGGCCTTCACAATCCTAGGAATAGAAGGAACATACATCAACATGATAAAAGCCATATATAACAAACCCACAGCCAATATTATCCTCAACGAAGAAAAGCTGAAAGTCTTTCCTTTGAGATCAGGAACAAGACAATGGTGTCCACTATCACCACTGCTCTCGAACATAACATAGGAAGTTCTAGCCAGAGCAATAAGACAGCAAAAATATATACAGGGAATCCAAATAAGTAAAGAAGAAAAGCTTATTTTCAGATGATATGTTAATCTATATGGAAAACCCTAAAAACTCCACAGAGAAAGTAATCAAAACCATCAACTAGTTTAGAAAGGTAGCAGGATTCAAAATCAACAAACAAAAGTCAGAGACCTTCTCACACACACACACACACACACACACACACACAATAATAATAATAATCAGAAGAAGCAGAAATAAAAGGAACCATCCACTTTTCAATTAAAACCAAAAGAATCATATACCTGGGAATCAACCTAAAAAAAGAAGTAAAAGATCTATACAAATGAAATTACAAACACTGTTAAAAGAAATACAAGAAGACACCATGAAATGGAAAGTGGGAAGACATCCACTGCTCATGGACAAGGAAAACTAAAATCATCAAAATGGCCATCCTACCAAAAGTAATATATATAGATCTAATGCCATAAAAAGTCTCAATGGTGGGCCCTCCCTGGTGGCGCAGCGGGTTAAAGCAC
>NW_004567104.1:5069929-5072538 GCF_000260355.1 Condylura cristata
AGAAAACAAATGAAAACAGAATAGATGAAATGGAAGAATGAGTAAGCACCCTTGATGCCATAGAAATAAAGAGATTTAAAACAGAAAAATAAAGAGAAGGATACAGGAATGAAGAAATACCTCAAGAGCTATTTGACATCATGTAAAAAGGAAATATCACAGTTATAAGTATACCAGAATGTGAAGAGAAAGACCAAGGATTCGAGAAAATATTCACAGAGTAATAGAAGAGAACTTCCCTAATACGAAGAAAGAGAGGAAAATAGACATCCAAGAAGCAAGAACACCAAACTACCATGATGATAGGAGAAATATAGCGATACACATCATAGTAAAACTACCAAAAACACAAGACAAAGAAAATATAATGAGAATGATGAAGAAATAAACATTTTTTTTTTAAAGGGAAACCAATCAGGTTGACAACAGAATACTCCAAAGAAACACTACAGCAAGAAGAGAGTTCAGGGGCATACTCAACAAACTCCAAAGCACCAAATGCCAAACAAGAAATGCTCTATCCTGCAAATCTCTCCTTCCTCTATGAAGAAAGAATAATGACATTTTCAGACAAACAGAAACTCCACAATTTTGTCATGACTAAACCCCTACTCAAAAATACTAAAATAAGCCCTCAAACCAAAAACAAACAAACAAACAAACAAAAAACAAGCTAATGAAAAAGAACAGTTCAAAACAAGGAATAAAATATACAAAGGGAATGGGCCCCCACATATGTATGCATGTATGTATGTATGTGTATACATGTATGTATATATGTACATATGTATATATGCACATACATATATGTGTGTATACATGAATGCATATGCTTATGTGTATATGTGTGTGTGCTGGTATATGTGCCAGTATATTAATATCATCTCTAGAATGAAAAATGGTTTAAACTCATCAATAAAAAGATACAGAGTTGTGCGATATATTAAAGACCAAAACTGTTGTCTACAGGAAACACAACTGACTACAAAAGATAAAAACAAATTGATGGAAAACAATCCTACAAGCAAATAGACCAAAAAAGAGGGCAGGGACAGTTACACTTATATCAGACAAAATGGATTTCAAACTAAAAAAGGTCAAAAGAAACACAGAAGGCCACAACATTTTGATTAGGGGGATAATATGACAAGAAGACCTAACAATCATCAACATGTATGCACCAAATGAAAGAGCACCAAAATATATCAGAAAACTACAGTCATCAATGAAAATGTATATCAGAGAGAATACATACATAGAAGGAGACTTCAACACACCATTCTCAACAATGGACAAATCGCCAAGACAAAAAATAAGCAAGGACACTAAAGCTCTGAATAAGGACCTAAACAATATGGGTCTAACAGACATCTAAAGAATACTGCATCCCCAAAAATCTGAGTACATATTTTTCTCAAATCCATATGGATCATTCTCTAGGACCAACCACATGCTGGGTCACAAGATAAATATCAATAGGTACACTAAGATTAAAATCATACCAATTATTTTCTCTGACTATGAAGGAATCAAACAAGAAATAAACCATGTGAAGAGAACAAGGACAAAATTGTAGAGTTTCTGTTTATCTGAAAATGTCCTCTACCATGTGGAGACTGAAATAAAGACTGCTGGAGGACCACTAGACCAATGAGGAGATCAAAGAAGAAATTAAAAAACACCTTGAGAAGAATGACAATGATGACACAACTCTCCAAAACTTATGGGACACACTAAAACAGTTGTAAGAGTAAATATATATAGCAATACAGGCTCATATAAAGAAACAAGAAATAACTCAAAGAAACAACCTAATCTCCCACCTTGAAGAACTGGATAAAGAACAACAAAATAACCCAAAACCCTGTAGAAAACAGGACATAATAAAGGTCAAATCAGAAATAAATGAAGTGGAATTTAGGAAAACAATCCAAAAATCAATGAAACCAAAAGTTTGTACTTCAAAAAAATTAACAAGATACACAGACAACTAACAGGCTCACAAAGGAAACAAACAAACACAAATAAACAAACAAACAAAAAAACAAGAGAGTCAAGAGAATGTACAAATAAACAGAATCATAAATGAAACAACAGATCCAGCACAAATCAAAAGAATAGAGAATACCATGAACAACTATATGCAAACAAGTTTGACAATTTAGAATAAATGAAGCATAAATGGACAAATTCCTACAACTTTACATCCACCCAACGCTAGATAAAGAAAAAATAGAACAACTAAACAGGCCAATTACAAGCAAGGAAGTTGAAGAAAAATCAAAACCCTCACCAAAAATAAAAACCTAGGACCAGATGAATTTACAAATGAATTTTACCAAACATTCAGAAAGGAACTAGTGATTATTCTCCACAGATTCATCCAAAAAATCAAAAAAAAAAAAGAAGGAAAACTAACACATACTTTTACGAAGTCAACATCATACTAAAACCAAAACCTAACAATGAAATCACACATATACATGCATACACACACACACACACAAATAAAACAATCTCCCTAATGAATCCTGTTACAAAAATCCTCAACGAAATCTTCACCAACAGAATCCAAAAATTCATTAAAAAAAAAAAAAAATACACCATGG
>NW_004567104.1:5072638-5078585 GCF_000260355.1 Condylura cristata
GGATGGTTTCATTTATAGCAAGATTACAGCAGACTAGTTGAGAAAGTAATAATAATAATGAACAGCTATATACCAGAGACATTTTATGGGGGTGGAGTGGGGAATGGGATCAAAAACAGTGGGGGGAGGTAAATGCACTGGACTATGGTGATGGCACATGGGTGATTTGATGACAGGAATCCCATGGGTATTACAACTGAGATGAAAAAAATGCACAAAATGATTTTCAAGTAAACTATTAGATTATTTTAAAAAAATCTATAGGATATGTAAGGATTTAAATGCTACAAAGAAAGGAATAGTTTTTTTCAGATAGAAAATAGATTTCATATTAACATGTAAAATGTTAAAGTGAGAAACAAAAACAATCCAAGTTAAATAAATGATGTATTTTGATGGAAAATTGGTGTGTACTATGAAGAAGACATTCCAGGTACATGTTTCTCTAAGTCTTGGTATGTATGCTTCAAAATTAACTCTTAACAGTTTCACAGATACTTGTGCACTGCCTACTATCAATTGAATATTTGATCATTCTATGTTCGGTGGGCCCTTTTCTCCATTAGGAAAAGATAGGCTAACATTAAGTTTTGAAATCTTTTTTATGCAAGGCCATCAGGGCCTTCCCTGGCGATGCGATTAGCAGTACTGAAGCAATCTGAAGTTACTGCAGCACAGGGATTCCCCACCAGGGAGGTGTGCAACTTGGCATGTCAGCCCTCTCCTGACCAGTCCACTGCTCCCTTCAGCAGTGTAGTTCAGTTAGTCTATCTGGTCTGCTAGCCACTCCGTCTTGGTGTATCCTCTTAGCCCCTGCACTTCTGGCCTGTACACCAGTTCTTATATGCATAAATAAATTAATTTTAAAGATTTTCCATTAGCTAAGTGTTGCTATACAATTTTAAATTACAATTACCTAAATTAGTGCAATTAAATTTTCAGTCATTTGTTCAAACTAATCTCACACATATATTTGCCATATGAAGCTAGTGACCACCATATTGAACGGTACAAGCATAATACATTCCACTTATTATTGAAACTTCCACTGCATGTTACAGATATAGATCTTATATTTCTTTAAGGGCTACAAGTACAGGAAATCTGCTGATTTATTTCTCTGAATACTCAAATGACCATAATAAACATTCCTTTAGGAAAGTGTTTCTTCAGCAATCTGATGAATACAATAGGGTCATCACATAGATATAAACACGTGCATTTCTCTAAGATATAATCCTATAATATTCAAGAGTGCCTCAGGCTACCCTAGCAGGAAGCCCCAGTAATTGATCTATAATTATAATCTAATAACTCTTCTTACATTCATATAATCATCAAGCAACTAGCATTCCAACAGAGAAATATTTCTTTCTCAGTCATCAGTAACTTTCTGTTCTGCATAATAATTACACAAACAGTTATACTGTAATCTTGGTTTTACAAAAAAAAAAAATATCCTTGCTAACCTCATCTATTACCCATGAATGTAAAAGAACTGCACACACAAAATCTATTACATCTGCTTATTTTGAAAATTCAGAGCAAATGTTTATGTTTTCTTCTGCTCACCATAAAATAAAATTTGTATTATGTTCCTAGTCATTTTTTATTCTTACATAGATCTTAGATAACTGTAAAGAAAGTAGTATTTAGATAACTGTTAAAGGAAGCTGTATTTAATTAACCAGTGTCTCTTCTAATCCTTCTAATGTATGGACACAGATAGATGAAAGAAAGAGAGAGAGAGAGAGAGAGAGAGGACAAGTAGTTAGATATCTCAAGATCTTCAAATCTGAGGGAAAACCAGTAATTGGAAGGATAAATATTACTGTGAATAAGAAAATTATTGATATCAGTGATAAAACAAGAAACAGTGTTCTATGAATGGAACTTCATCATAAAGATATTTAAGATTTTAAATATTCTGTATAGGTATTATTTTTGTAAATATAAAAAAGGTAATGAAAATTACAATATCAAATCAGAATAAATTAATTGCACCATAGTTCAGGCATACAAAAAATTGTAAACTTAAATATGAGACTGAGAATGATTGATATTCCTACATATAGTCAAAGCTTCACAAAAGCTAGAAGAAAAAAATGTATAAATTAAATTAATAAAATAACACAATACATTTTCCAGATGTAAACATGGAAATAAGTCACTGGTTTGAAAGAGTCCTCCACTTATTTCAATAGTGGCAGGGTTGGAAAGAACAAGCAATAGTAGATACATTTTTCTGAGATTTCAGAATTTCAGGGATAGTGAACTGAATTCACCAGAACAAAACAAAATGCCTAGCCAAAGACACCATTTAGAAAATGAAATGGTAAGGCAGATATTAGATAATAGTATGAATGTATATACAGCAATGTAATTACACCCAGAAGATAAAAGTTACTACAAAATATAACTGTCAAATAAAAAAATTATCAAGTAACTTGTTAAGACAATGAATTTATATAAGATGATTAGAAATTGAAACAAATAAGACAATTATTTTCTTTAAACTGCTTCATTAATGATACTCACTGTAAGTTATTTTTTTAATATTTTTGTTCCTTTTACTTCTCCCTACAGATGAAGGGAATACATGGTTTATATTATGTTGTCAATTTCCCTTGTCAAAAAGCATGTTGGACTGTATTCCTGTCATTAGTAGTATGATATTTTCCTTTGTCTTTTCTCTCTTTTTAAATATTTATTTATTTATGCATACAAGAACTGGGGTACAGGCCAAAGATGTGGGAGAAAGGCAGAAATGAAAGGATTCACCAGAGGCAGAGTAGGGAATAAAACAGGCAGATATTGCTGAGGAAAGCAGTTGGCTTCACCATGTGGGTCAGCTGCCTGTCCAAGCATCCAACTCATGCTGAAGTTGCTGAGGACAGACTCATTTGTGTTGAGATTTAACCCCTAGCAACACCAGGATGTGTTTTTGTCTTTTTCTATGTATCACTCTTTATCATTTGCCACTTTTAATGTATTCTTTAAACTTAGTCCTTTCTACCATTGTCTACATAAATTGAAAACCCAAACAGCTACAACTATTGTTATGAAAAATACCAGTTTTCCATAATTGGAGGTGAAATAAAATAATACCACAATCAGATAAAACTCATTGTAGATACATACAGTGTGAAGACCAAGTAAAACATTCTTAGTAAGAGAAAATGTGTGTTCAAATGATTTTTTTCCATTCAAGCATAATAACAATATATTAAAAAAATGGCTTAAATTCTCCAGAAGAAATGACAGAATAGCAGAGGAGAGAATTCATCCAATTAAGGTGCAATCCACAATTATAGAAAATTAAATTGTAATAATTGAAACAGTTTTTCAATGGAGATGACTCTAAATTATGTACAAAGAAAATAATGTCTGGTATACTTAAATACAAATAATAAAGTAATAAATATCAAACTCTTAAAATGATGAAGAATAAATATGGAAAAGGACATTAACAAGTAATATACCAGAAAATGATACATTAACTTAGTAATAATGAAAAGATGCTTAATTTCACAATTAATCAAAGATAAAAATAATTGAAGCAATTAGACATCAATTAACTCTGAAAACAAACAGCTCTACTGCCAATTGTAAGCACTGGTGTAACAGCACATGTATTCTAAAGTAGTGACAATATCTTGCAAGGTCCATTAAGTATGTGCAAATTACTAAACCCATCAATTAGAATTTTGTAACCTAGTCCAAAGTGGAAAATAAAAGTTATAGGAAAAGATGTAGGAAGAAAACATTTCATTGTATTATTGGGTATGCTTTTCTCACCATTAATCTAGAAGCTCAGGTGACTTCTAGAAAGAAAGGGGTGTTATGGTCAATACATACCAAAATAATAAGTAAAATTCATATATCATATTTAATTCAAATTAATCAAAGTAAAAGGAAAGTAAACAGAATGTGCATCGTGAGACTATTATGATAAAAGCCTATTAGAAACTGAGATAGAAATAAAAAAAAAAAAAACATGCTAACTATGGTGCTTAGATTATGTTTTTATGTCATAATTTACTCAACTTTTATTTTATAAAACTCACTTAACTCTTAAAATTAATAATTGAGTTGGTGACTTCAAGAATAATTGCGTAGTTTGTAATACAATTAATCTAAAATTAATGAAGGATTTATTGATCAAAAAAAACAGAAAAAATACAGAAATGGTGCTTTCTATAGCACTTGTTATCCCTCATTTTCATTGATTGAAGGTTATAATTAATGGAAAAATTGTCCTTTTTCCATACTTACTTAATACATACTCAATATTAGGACATTTTAATGTATATAGCAGAACAGAATTGTAAGTATATGTTATGCTATTTTTTATAATACAATCTATGACAATGTTGATTTATTGAATGTGGATATGGATATGTTTGATAAAAAATTGGACTTTATACTTACAATATATAAATTAATATTATTGCTAATTAAAGCTTCTGGTAATCAAAATAAAAGGTAAATATAAAACAAAGGCTGGGGTAAAAGTTGTAATATATGTATCTTATAATTTACTAACATTCATAATATGTTAAGTATATCTACAAATCAGTAATAATAAGACAGACAATTAATAACAGTACTATATATAAACCAAGTAGAATGTTATTTAAAAAAATCTATCATTCTCAAACTCATCTTTAAAAGAGTAAGGGAATTGGTCCTCCCTGGTGGCGCAGTGGGTTAAAGCGCTGCACTGAGAAGCTTAAAAGCCACTTCCGCATGAGTTCAATTCCCGCCTGCCCCGGAGGAGACCACATGGCGTGGCAGACCTCTCCTGGCCCGCCCGCTGCTCCCCTCAGCAGTGTACTTCGTTGATCTACCTGTTCTGCTCCACACTGTCTCTGGTGAAGCTTCTCACCACCCCTGAGCCTCTGGCCTGTACCCCAGTTCTGTATGTACAAATAAATAAATCTTAAAAGAAAAAAAGTAAGGGATTAAAGCTTCTGATATTTTCTAGTAAGTTAAATATATCCTGATTCCAAACCTAACATGAATGCTACAATTAATTAGCAACTGCATACCAATATATCTTATAAAAATTATACAAATATTCTCAATAGAATAATAGCAAACTGAATTCAACAATACATAAAAAAAAATCCTCATGACCAAGTGGAATTTATTCTTGGATTCTATGATAGTTCCACATATACAAATCAATGTGTGATATTCTGTGTCATCATAATCATACCTTAATATAATAAATGGTCAACAATTGATACATTTCTATTAAAACTCCAGTGACACTCTTCACAAATGTAGAAGAAAAATCATGGATATTTTGGATATACAAATAATCTTGAGTAACAAAATGAGTGATTAAAAATGTTTAAAAATGGAAGTTATCACAATCCCCCAATTTCAAACTATAATACAAACAAAACAAAACTCTTAAAGAAACATGGCCTTGGTATAAAACAAGGTATATAGATTACTGGAACAGAGCAAACAGAATACTAGGTCAGTTTTGAGAGGTGAGAAATAAAACTGCACCTATATGGACAAATAACATTTTGCAAAGGAGTCAGATCAGGCAGTATGAAAAAAAGAAAGTTAGTTCAATAATTTGTTCTTGGAAATCTAGGAGTCAGATGCAAGGGAATGAAAACAGACAACCACCTAGCATTATATATAAAATTAAAATATAGGGCTCTTCCTGGTGGCACAAGGGGTTAAAGCACAACACTGTGAAGCAATTTTAGCCACTGTGGCACCAGTTTGAACCCCCAGCAGGGGGCTGACACACATGGTGCATCAGACCACTCCTGCCTTGCCCTCTGCTCTCCTCAGCAGTGCATTTCAGTAGATCCACCTGTTCTGTTCCTACTCTATCACTGGTTAGTTCTCTACCCCTTGCAATTTTGGCTTCTATCCTAGTTATTGTATGCATAAATAAATAAATAAATAAATAAATAAA
>NW_004567104.1:5079094-5080400 GCF_000260355.1 Condylura cristata
AAGTACACTGCTGAGGGGAGCAGCGGGCGGGTCAGGAGAGGTCTGCCACACCATGTGGTCACCTCCGGGACAGGCGGGAATCTAACTCATGCAGAAGCGTCTTTAGATTCTCAGTGCTATGCTTTAACCCGCTGTGCCACCAGGGAGGGCCGATAGAAACCTTTTTACACTATGAATGTGAAGATAAATCATTGCAGCCATCATGAACACTAAAGAGCACTAAAGCAATTCAAAAAAAATAATGAAAACAGATATATTTAATATAGTAATCCCAAAATCTATGTATCAACAAAAATATTTTCAGACACTAAAAATATTAAAAAAATAAGTATAATACAAATGCAATTCCTATTTTTACTTACATATATAACTTACAATAATGAATGGAATCAATCTAAGCACTCAGATATCATATCAGAATGTTACTCAGCCAGTAAAGATGAAATATAGCCATTTCTACAACATTGACAAACATAGATAATGTTATTGAGTGAAATACATCAGGTGGAGAATCACAGGCACCATGTGATTTCATCATATGAAGTATGTATAGAAAACAAACAAATGTATGAACTAAATAAAGCATAAGAAAGTTTCAGATTAAAAGATCAATTAGATATCACCAAAGGGAAAGGCATGGGGGTTTGGTAATCAAGTGAAAGGGGGCAATAACACGGTGAATGGTACATAATCCTGTTAGTAGTGAAATCAATGTGTTTACAGATACTGATTTTCAACGATGAAAATTTCAACATATGAAAGTTTTAAAGTATTTTAAAGTGTCAGAAGTGTTTAAAGTGTCTGACTGTAGGACCTACCTGGTGGCATAATGGTTAAAGAACAGCACTGCAAGCTAGCCTCAGCTACTTCAGTGCTAGGTGGATCCTGAGGCCAGGAGGTGATCCACATGGTGCAGCAGATCTCTCTTGTCTAGCTAGCTTCTGCTTCCCTCAGTAGTGTATTTTGTCAACCTGTCCTGCTCCCCAGTCTGTCTCTGGTGAGTCCTTTCACTGCCCCAGCAACTGTGACCTGCACCCCAGTTCTGCATGCATACATAAATAAAATATTTTTAAGTGTTAAGAATGCAATAAACATAGGCATTAAACCTAAGTGTGTGTGTGTGTAAATGGAATATATGAATAATGGGTATACCAGAATTAGAAAAAAGAGAAAGAAGCAGAGAAAAAAATATTTAAAAAAGTAATGGGATAGACTTCCGGAAGATGGCGGCAGAGTAAAGACCCCGAGATCACCGCGTCCAAGCCAGCATAGGAACTGAGGACTGAAAACAGACTATAGACTCACT
>NW_004567104.1:5086823-5160391 GCF_000260355.1 Condylura cristata
GGGGGGAAAGGAGGGAAAAGCACGGGACTATGGTGGTGGCACAGGGGTGATTTGGTGATGGGAAACCCGTGGGGATTACAATTGAGATGAAAAAAAAAATGTGTAAAATGATGTAAAAACAAACTTTTTAATAAAAAAAAAATGCACACTAAAGAAAGTGCAGTCCAGGGGGGGAAAAAAAAGTAATGGGATATCCTGTAACCTAAATCATGACTAAATCTATAAATTCAGGAAACTATAAAAACCTCTGGACACTTAGAAAAATATGTGAACTATACAAAGACATTGAAAAATAAAAGTTCTAGAGTTCATAACAAAGAAATAATATTGAAGCTTACATGGGTGAAGATTTTATTAACCAATAAAGATACTCAGACAACCTAGCATCTGATTGTCTGCAGAAACGCTATGGTCAAGGAGGAAATGGAATTACATATTAAAAAATATGCAAAAATAAAAATACACCCATTCTCCAAGCAGTTAAAACAAACTTTCATAATGAAACTAAAAAGAAGAAAATACAAAAAGAAATAGAAAAGGAAACTGATCAAACCACAAAAATTAATTAAATAAATGGCAGCAACTAGTTCTTATATTTCAATATTCACTCTAAATGTAAATAGGCTAAACTTGTCAATTAAAAGAAACCAAGTATATGAATCAGTTAGAAAAGAAATACTAACCTTTGTCTCTCTTTAGGATATGCATGTGTATTCAAAAAGGGATGGGGATAATCCTACAAGCAAATAGGAACCAAAGAAATGAAGGGACAGCCATAATTATGTTAGAAAAAAATTAATAAATGCCCAGTTTAAAAATGTAACAACATATAGAGAGTGATGCTATACAATGATTAAGGGAGCAATATATTAGGAACACATATAATCAATAATTACTCATTAAACAGAGTATCATTAAAATATATCAGGCAAACACTATTCATTCATGTATAATAGGAAACTTCAAACACCCCAGACTCATCAATGGAAAGACATAGTAGACAAAATAACAAATAGGAACATAATAACCTTAAACAAAAATTAATCTATATGTAATCTGTGGATATTTGGAAGGAACTGCAATTCCAAAAAGTTCAATGCACATTATTCTCAAGTGCACATCAGATATTTTCCATAATAAACCACATATTGGACTGAGTCACTAGGGAAATATGAACAAATATATGAAGGCTAACATCTGCTCTGACTATAAAATCATAAAACTAGAAAACTTTTATAAACAGTAAGCAAGGAAATCTTCCAATATCTGCAGAGTAAATGCCATACTTCTGAAAGACTCCTCAGTTCATGAGGAACTCAAAGTAGAAAAAAAAAAAAAAAAAAAACTCCCTAGTGGCCCTTTCTGGTGGCACTATAGGTTAGAGCATAACATTATAAAGCAATCAGCAGCCTCTGCAGCATGAGTTCAATCTGCTGCTAGGCAGGTGACTCACATAGCGCAGCATACCTCTTCTGCCTTGCCTGCTGCTTTCCTCAGCAGTGTACTTCAGTGGATCCTTCTGTTCTGCTCCCAGCTCTTTCTCTTGTGCCCCCCTGCCCTTCTCGCCTGTATCCCAGTTCTTGCATGCTTAAGTGAATAAATCTTAAAAAAAAAAAAAAAGAAAACTTACTAGTGACTAATAACAAAAGGACAATGCATTCCAAAACTTAGTTCACAGCAAAAATAGTAATAAGAGGGCAATATTAATATATAGTAACACAGGCCCCTCTTAAAAAGCAAACAAACACAAACTTAAGAAACAGTAATAATAAACAATAAACTTTATCTTTAACCCCAAGGAACTAAAAAAATAAGAGCAAAACGAAAGGAGAAGGCAATGGAAGAAAGGAAATAACAGAGATAACATAAAAAGATAGTTCAAAGATTAATTATTACAAAAGCCAGTTTTGTGAAAAAAATAAACAAAATAGAAAAATCTCTAGCAAGCCTCACTAAGAAAATAAGGGAGAACATTCATACAAAAGGATCAGAAATGAAAGATGTTACAAAAGACGCTGCAAAAATCCAAATTAATAAGAGAATACTCTTAATATCTATCTGTAATTAGTACGATAACCTGAAAAAAAGATGGACAAACACTTAAAACTGCACAGCTGCCTAAGACTGAATCAGGGAAAATATAAAAATTAATAATTATAATAACAATCATAATAAAGGAAATTAAAGTAGTAATCAAAACTACCAAAAAAAAAAATTCAAGGAACTCTTTCAGAAGTTAGTTCTAACAATCTGGTAAGTAGGAAATAATAGCCACCTTGATCATAATTTTCCCAAAATTTGAAAGAGAAGGAATGTTTCTATGTGCATTTCTCAAGGCCAACATTGTCATAATACCAAAACACAGCAAAGACAGAGACAAAAAGAAAACCACAGATCAGTTTCTCTAATAACACTTATATCAAAATCTTCAAAATCTTAGCAAACTGAATTTGACAATGTATTAAAGAATTTTATACCTTGACCATTACAGAAGAATGGTTAAAAAAATCAACAATGTAATTCACCAAAATCAACAAAAAATAAAGTTTAAAACTACATGATTATTTTAATAAATATCAGGTTAGCTGCCAATTATATTAAGCTTCCATCGTAATAAAAACCCTTTGAAAACATGTGGGAGATGTTATATAATAAAAGCCGCCAACATCATTCTCAATGGTGAGAAAATTATATATTTTTCATAAAGATCTGGCACAAAAAAATAATGACCACTTTACCACAGATGTTCAACATAGTACTAGAAGTGCTAACTAGAGTTATAAAATAAAAATGTTTAAAATAAATTCAAATTGGGGGGAAATATATAAAGATGAAATTAAGATGAAGATAGCATGATGCTATATACCCAGAATGCAAGACTCCACAGAAAATCTAATCAAAACAATTATTCAGTTCAACAAATGTACAAATTATAAAATCAACAGCAAAAAAAATCAGTTACCTTCCTATGCATGAACAATAAACATGAAGAGAATAAAAAAAAAAAGTTCCACTTAAAATCACAGCTCTAACAAGAAGGTAAACTGTGGATCTCAGGAAAGTGCAGGCCTTCTCAAAAGACTTTTGGAAGCTGTCGACCCTACAATATCCTTCTGGAACTGAGAATGGCAAAGGGAGGGCTAAACCTTAAACAAAGGTTAAGACAGGGATGTAGGGGGAGAGAGCAGTGGCATACACTTGGTTATCTTCAGGGACAGTATCCATCAACACTTCCACAGCATCAATAATCTATGGACATTGGCATATCAGTGTCAAACTTGGTCTAGCCACAAATTCCTGACATGCTATAAAGAGCATTCCAAAGAGATACTGCCCAGTACTAGTGGATTAGTAGCCTAAGTATAGAACAAACTAGAAAACAAACAGGGAGAATGAAAAATAGAAATAACAAAGTAAGCCTTCTGGGTATCGACACACCACAGAAAGAAAATCAGCCCCAATACTCAACAACATTGACTTGGAAGCACTTCTCTGCCTTCCAGACAGAAAAATTAAAATTGCCATGATTAAAATACATAAATAAGACAAAAGGAAAAGAGAGATATAATGAATACAAATAGAACCCTAAAAATTTCATAGAAATACTAATGAAAATAATAAACCAGTTTAGTAAAGTATCAGGATACAAACTTAACACACAAAAATCAGGAGCTTTACTATATATAAATCCAAAGAAGACATTAAGAAAACCATCACATTTACAGTTGAAACAAGCAAACAAAAAATTAAATACATATGAATAGGCTTAACTAAGGAGGTGAGGTGAAGGACCTATACAAATTATATATATATATATATAAAAATATATATATATATACATATATATATATATATATGTATATATATATATATACATATATATATAAAAAACATTGTTTAATAATCAGAATACACACACACACACAAAATCAAACAATATCCTATGCCCATGGATTGGGCAAATTAACATTATTAAAGCAGCTGTCCTACTGAAAGCTATTTACAGATTAAATACAAACCCAATAAAAATCTTGATGACATTCTTCTAAGAAATATAACAATTAATGAAGAAATATATATGGAGCCACAGAAAACCTTGAATAGGGGCCCCCTTTGTGGAGCAAGGTTTTAATACATAGTGCCATCGTGCTCTTGTCATCCACTACAACCTGAGTTCAATCCCTGACTAGGGTACTAACTCATACAAAGGAACAAACCTCTTCTGTCTCACCCACTGCTCCCAACAGCAGTGTATTTCAATAGATCTGCCTATTCTGTTCATAGAGTTATTGTATACAGAAAAATAAATAGATCTTTAAAATCAAACAGACAAAGCACAAACCTCTAATCGACACAGGTCTCCTGACTCAAAAAAAAATGAAGGTATCACACTCCCAGACTACAAATTATATTACAACATCATAATAATTAAAACAGCATGGTACTGGTGCAAAATAAACAAACAGACCAATGAATTGAAGGAAACAATAAACATCTGGTATTACACCATACTAAAAATATTCTGTACAGGAAAAGGGACATTAACCAAAACCAAGAGACATCATATTGATATGGAGACAATTTTTGCACTCACTTCAACTGGTAAGTGACTGATAAAGTAGAGCACACACATCTCAACACAAACAAAGTAAACAATACAATAAAAAAAATGGGCAGAAGAGCTAAAATATATTTTTCCAAAGAGTAAATGCAAATGGCTAACAAATATATGAAAAATCATTCTCATAATTAGAGAAGTTTAAGTCAAAACCCCAATGAGATACAACCTTATGGTAGGTATTAAAAAATAGGAAACAACAATGTTGGCAGTGCTGTGGAGAAAAGGGAATTATTACACACTATTTTTTTTTAAAGATTTATTTATTTGTACATACAGAACTGGGGTACAGGCCAGAGGCTCAGGGGTGGTGAGAGGCTTCACCACAGACAGAGTGGGGAGCAGAACAGGCTGATGATGAAGTACACTGCTGAGGGGAGCAGCGGGCGGGCCAGGAGAGATCTGCCATGCCATGTGGTCACCTCCGGGGCAGGCAGGAATTGAACTCATGTAGAAGTGGCTTTAGCTTCTCAGTGCAGTGCTTTAACCCGCTGTGCCACCAGGGAGAGCCTATTCCACACTGCTTTTATGAATGTAAGCTGATCCATTTACTATGGGAAGTTGTGGTGATACCTCAAATTACATAAAATGGAGCTACCATATGACCCAGCAGTCCCACCTAGGAATCTACCCAAAGGACACAAAAACATTAATGCAAAAGGACACCTGCACCCATGTTTATTTTTCACAATTTACAATAAATGAAATATGGAAACATCCAAAATGTCCAAAAATAGATGATTGGTTCAAGAAGATGTGGTATATACAAAATGGAATACTACTCAACAACCAAATAAAAGATAAACTCATGTCATTTACAGCAGCATGTATGAAGCTAGAAAGGAGATTATGCTCAGAGAAGAAGGTTTAAAAAAAAAAAAAGAATGTGTAGATTGCCGACTAAATGGTAGTTTCTGCAGCCCTTCTTGATCATAGCTTTGCAGGAGGTCTCTGCCAGTCCCACGCCGGGACCGTGTTTCACAATCAGTATGACAATGTTGTCACTGTTTGGAGCCCTCAGGACAGGATTCATCAAGTTGACTGTGCAATGCAAATAGTCAAACAAGGTTCAGCCATAGTTGGTCTGAAATCAAAAACTCATGCAGTGTTGGTTGCATTGAAGAGAGCACAGTCAGAGCTTGCAGTCCATCAGAAAAAAATTCTCCATGTTGACAACCATATTGGCATCTCAATTGCGGGACTTACTACTGATATTGTACTTTATGCAATTTTATGCGCCAGGAGTGTTTGGATTCCAGATTTGTATTTAACAGACCACTTCCTGTGTCTCATCTTATATTTCTAATTGGAAGCAAGACCCAGATACCAACACAACAATATGGACTGAGACCATATGGCATTGGACTGCTTATTGCTGCCTATGATGATATGGGCCCTCACATTTTCCAGACCTGCCCATCTTCTTTTTTAACTGCAGAGCTTTGTCCATTGGAGCCTGTTCTCAATCAGCCTGTACTTACTTGGAGAAGCATATATCTAGATTTATGGAGTGCAATTTGAATGAATTGGTTAAATATGGTCTGTGTGCCTTACAAAAGACACTTTCTGCAGAACAGGACCTAACTACAAAGAATATTTCCATTGGAATTGTTGGAAAGACTTGGAGTTTACAATTCATAATGATGACTACATGTCTCCATTCCTGGAGAGTCTTGAAGTAAGACCACAGAGAAAGGCACAGCCTGCTCAACCTACTGATGAACCTGCAGAAAAGGCTGATGAACCAATGAAACATTAAGGGATAAATCATTTTATATGTGTATTCTCAAATATGTAATAATGCAAGAATAATATTGATAACAATATTCTTTACATTGAAACAAAATGGAAATGGTGGAATGTGATTTATGAATCAGTCCAGATGGGAATTTTTTTTTTCCAAGCAGATTTCACTTAAATCATTAAGTAGGGTGTATTTTTCATTTTCTAGAAAGTATAGGTATCTGTACTAATGTTTTTATATGAAGAACATAGTATCTTTGTATATTAAAGAAAACTGTGAAATATATATATATATTTTTTTCACCTCAAAAAAGAATAATATTGGATGGTTTCTCTTTCAGGAGGAATATAGGGGAGCCAATAATGAATCAGAGAAAACTGATAACAATAAGGGGTTACTGTCAGTAACCTATAAATCAGAGACATTCTGCATAGGAGGGGGAGGGGGCAAAACAGGGTAGGGAAGAACACAAAGGACTATGGCAATGGTGCATAGGTGAATTGCCGGTGGGAATTCTATGCAGATAACACATGAGAGGAGAAAGCAAGCATTGTGCAAAAATGTACAGTGATATAAAATATGTATAATTACATACATTATATAAAAATAAAATGGTTTCAAAAATAAAATTACAACAAAATAAATACCTCAGAATAAAGCTAATCAAGGAGGTGCAGGTCATTCAAACAAAATTGTAATACAGGGCCCCTCCCTGGTGGTACAGCGGGTCATAGCATTGAGAAACTGAAGCTACTTCCTCAAGAGTTAGATCCCCGCTTGCCCCAGAGGTGACCACATGGCATGGCAGATCTCTCCTGACCCTCCCGCTACTCCCCTCAGCAGTGTGCTTCTCGATCTGCATTTCTGCTCCCCACTTTGTCTCTGGTGAAGCCCCTGCACCCCTGACCTGTACCCCAGTTCTGTATGCACAAATAAATAAATCTTTAAAAAAATTATAATACATCATCAAATATAAAGAAGAAGCAAAGGAGTGGAAAGATATTCTTTGTTCATGGACTGGAAGATCAGCCTTATAAAAACAAGTATCCTGCCCAAGGATACATAATAATACCAATAAAAATAAGATGGTTTCAGTGGAGGAAATTGTATATACTACTGAAATTCATGTGCAACTGCAAAAAGGCCAACAGCACTCCTGAGTAAAAGGGGAAGATATAAAAAATAAATACAATTCATTGGAAAAGGGATGAGACACCAGTAATTAACTAACGTACATACGAACAGTTAATTTTAGACAAAGGATCCAAGAGTATACATTGCATCAAGGAAAATCTCTTCAATAAAAAAAATCTCAGGACACACACACACACACAAAGGAGCAAAACGACTATCTCACCTTCACAGAAATCAACAAATATGGATAAGGGAGTTGTAGGTAATACCTGAAAACCATATAGGATGTAGAAAAAAGCAAGTGGAAAGCTTCATGACAATAACCTCAAAGATGTCTTTGAAAATCATACTGAATATCAAGGAAAACAAAATAGTATACAAACAATTGGGGTTATTTCAAAATATATACAGATTTTTCACAATGAAAAAGACAATAAAAATAAATAACTACTGAATGGTGGCAAATATTGGCACACATATATGTGATAAGGGATCAGAAAAATTTAGAACAACACTCTTTACTTTGCATTTAAAAAGAAAACAACCTGTCCCTACCTGACTCCCTGGTGGTGCAGTGGTTTAAAATGCAGCACTAAACTAAGAAGCTACAATCACTTCAGTATGAGTTTTATCCCCATCCCCAGAGGTTGTCCACATGGCAGGGCAGACCTCTGGTGACCCACCTGCTGCTCCCCTCAGCAGTGAACTCCTTCAGTCCACCTGTTCTGCTCCCCACTCTTTCTCTGGTGAATCCTCTCACCACCCCTGCACCTCTGGCCTGTACTCCAGTTCTGTATGCATAAATAAATAACCATAAGAAAAGAAAACAACCCAATCAAAAAAAAAAAGAGTAGAACTAAATAGATACATCTCCAAGTGAGGCAAAAAATATAAATAAGTAAAATTAAAAAGCCCAATAGATCTTTAAGAAGAATAGTGTTCTTTGGAGTGGGGAAGGGCAAAGGTAGGAGCCAGTTGAAAAGGGAGAAGAATGGACTACTATGGTAGGCCACAGTTGTTTTTCTTTTTTCTTTTTCTTTTTCTTTTTCTTTTTGTGAGTGAACAACAGCAATAACACTTGAACTGGGGCTACACCTCCAAAATTCAATAATGTAAACAATACCTCAATTAAAAAAATATTGAAATAATAGTGCTGCTCTAAATAGATGAATAATCAAACCAATATGGCTAATGTTATTATCAAATGTATCATAAATACATCACATTAATATTGCCTAATCTAAATTACCATCATATTTATAATAGAACATATGAAGCTAGTCAAATCCCATTACAATTTTTCCATGACAGGAAAAAAAAATGCAACTCAAAATCTGATCTATGGTTAAGTATTATTTATGAATGTATATATAAGGACTAGAAACAGAAGCAATTTAGATAAAACAATATATCAACTACTATCTTTAGTAAGTGGATTTTAATGTAGCAATGAAAACTTGAGTCAACACTTGGATATATAACATTTCTGATGGATTATCTTAAAAGACTGAAAGATTAAAAAAAAAAAAGCACATCTTTATGGGTGAAACAAAAAGATATATTGCAATTCACCAAAATGTAGTTAATCAATTGTTAATGTTTTATTAAGCTGGCATTGTTTTTCAGTGCTGCATATTACTCAGAAATATAGAGCACCAACTCTTCAGGTGTGTATTGCTACACTGACCCCCAGGGCGCACACAGACAGACCCCCACCATATCCTCTGTGTCCTTGTCCACTCTTCTCTACCTTCCTCCTCTAGGAGCCTTGTTTTTTTTTTTAAGATTTAGTTATTTATGCATACAGAACAGGGGTACAGATCAGAGATGCAGGGGCAGTGAGGATTTACCAGAGACAGAGTGGAGAGCAGAACAAACAGATCAACAAAGTACACTGCTGAGGGGAGCAGCGGGCGGGTCAGGAGAGGTCTGCCATGTCATGTGGTAACCTCTGGGCTGGAGATCACACTGGCACTGAAGGGGCTGCTGCTAGCTTGCAGTGCTGCTCTTTAACCCACTAGGGAGGGGGCAAGGGGCAATCCTTACTTTTAAACACACACACACACACACATTTATGCATACAGGAACAGCAGGGTAGAGGCCAGAGGTGCAGGGTCTGAGAGGATTCACCAGATACAGAACTGAGAACAGAGCAGGCTGATTGAAACACGCTGCTGAAAGAAGCAATGGAAAAAACAGGAGAGTTCTGCTGTGCCATACATATTAATTCGCTGGCCTAGGATTGAACTCCTGCTTCAGTGCCTGCGGATAGCCATGTAGTGCTGTACTTTCACAACCAGGAGGTAGGCCCTCAGAAATCTTACTTTTACATTTTTAGTATTTGCTTTTGACTGTCCCATTGTTTTCTTTATAGCTTACATAACAGTGAAAAAACCAATATTTTTATTTATCCTTCTAGCTTTTCACTTAGCATTAACTCCTTCAGTTCCATCCATCCTGGAAAAAAAAAAATGACAATGTATTTTTCTTTTTTGCTCAGTAGTATTATGTAATATAAATAAGCCACACCTTCCTCATTTGTTGTTGGGCATTTCATTTTTTTTCCCATAACTTGGATATTGTAAATAGTACTGCAACCATCATTAAACATCAATTGTTAATGTTTTATTAAGCTGGCATTGTTTTTCAGTGCTGCATATTACTCAGAAATATAGAGCACCAACTCTTCAGGTGTGTATTGCTACACTGACCCCCAGGGCGCAGTCCCTGGTGATGCAGCGAGTTAAAGCACAGCACTAATAATCTTAAGCCACTTCCGCATGAGTTCGATTCCCGCCTGCCCGGAGGTGACCACATGGCGTGGCAGTCCTCTCCTGACCCGCCCGCTGCTCCCCTCAGCAGTTTACTTCGTGGATCTGCCTGTTCTGCTCCCTACTCTGTCCCTGGTGAATCCTCTTACCCTCCGCATCTCTGGCCTGTACCTCAGTTTTGTATGAATAAATAAATAGATGTTAAAAAAAAAAAGAGAGAGAGAGCAATATTCCCTTTAAAATATTGTTTTTTTCAGCCCTCCTTGGTGGAGCAGCAGGTTAAAGCACAGCACTAAGATACTAACGCCACTTCAGCATGAGTGTGATCTCACCCCAGAGGTGATCCACATGGCCTGGCAGCCCTCTCCTGATCCGCCCGCTGCACCCCTCAGCAGTGTACTTCATAGATCTGCTTGTTCTGATTCCCACTCTGTCTCTGGTGAATCCTGTTACCACCCCTGCACCTCTGACCTGTACCCCAGTTCTGTATGCACAAATGAATGAATCAAAATATATATATTGTTTTTTTTTTTTTTTTGGTAGATAGTTAACAGAGGAATTTCTGACTCAGATAGTAGATCAATATGTAATTTATTGAGGAACTTTCATGCTGTTTACTGAAATAACTAGACCAGTTACATTTCCATCAACAGTATAGAAATGTTCCCTTCCTCTGTATCCTGGGCAATGCTTGTTGCTTCTCTCTCTCTCTCTCTATTTTTTTTTCTTTTTTAATAAGTACCATTTTCACTCATATGGGATGGTATCTAATTGTGTTACTGATTTGCATTTCCCTGTAGATAATGAATGATGAAAAATCTAATGTGCCGATTGGTCATCTGTATGTTCCCACCACCACTTAAAAAATGAGTTTCAACAATCTAGAAATAGAATGACCTTTTCCTAATTTGATGAATGGTATCATTAAAAACTAGGATTATACAGCATTCTGAACACAGAGACTCTAAACAATCTATTAAAGAATCTTGATTGATGGAATCACTGTAGCTTTATTAAACAACATTTTATCCATGCAGCACTAAAGACTTGTTCTGAGAATTAGATGATCTGTAGTTCTTTTTTTCTTTCACACTTAAATTATTTTCACATTCTGAGATTAAATGGGTAACATTGCTTTAAACATTATGTTTATACCTGTGAATTATAAAAGTTAAAAATAATTAAGCATGGAAGTCCTTGATTTCTTAATGCTAAGAGTAAAAGCAATTCTACAACATTTATTTCAACTGTGTTTTTTTTTTTTGTTATCCTTATAATACATTATACTGTATTTGAATTCAATTCAAATGATTTCCTACTATTGCTTTTCTACCAAAGCACAATAACCAATTTCTAATCCACTCCAGTCTCTGAACCAATATTATCTACATAGCTTAGGGATTCAATCATAAAACCAAATATTAATAATGCTACTTTTTATTTGTGGAATTATTTTACCTCTTAATTATATACAACAAAATAGAATCATTAATTCATAACATTTATTGAATTTCTACTGCAGGTTTTGAGATAGTTGTTGCTGATTCTAAGATTACTAAAATCTGCTATTATTCAGTTTATTGGTGGAAAAATTTTGGTGTACAGATAAAATGCAATATGATGAAATAAGAGCTTTGTGATACATATTAATATACTTATATAAAATATTATTAATTTAAAATACACCCTCCTTATGTTATATAAATATTTTGCATAATAGTAGCTATAGTTATTTTAGCTCAGTTACTACATTTTTCACAATTTCATCAGGCATTGAATTTAATCTTTAAAAAAGAAGAATGATTTTCTCTACCATTAGTATAAGCCATCTCACTAAATACCAACCAACCTGAGGAATTTTCATTGATTCTACTTATTAACAAGTGTGGAGCTTACTAGCTATTCCTCTAAATACAATTGAATCATTTTCTTTTCATCCTCTCCACCTGCTGTATATTAGTTGAAAGCACTATGCTAGACCTTCACTCCAACAGCTAGCAATATTTTTTTTTACATTTTTAATAACCAAACATGACACAAACAACCAATAGATATGTTTAAAACAATCCACTATGTAAATATTCAATGACTACACATTAAACCTAGGGAATAACAAAGATTTCACCATTGCCTATACCTTATTTAACATTGAACGTTTTGTAATGGACATTCTGCTAACTAAATTTCTGCCCTATGATCTCTTCACACTTGGCTTATCTCACCATTTAAAAATAAGTCCTAATATTTCCTTTCCTTTCCTTAATTTTCATCTCACTCTATGACTTTCTATTATGTTATTTTTTATGTGTATATATTTTTCATAATACCTTCCCGATTCTGAAATTACTTTAGCTCATGCAGAATTTATTTTAACCTTCATTCTTCAATTTATTATCCACAGCTCATAGGCTAACCACTGGTTAGCTATCTGCTGTAACAATTTATTTACTTAGTATCATTAATTTAAATCTCACCAAAAAATAAGTTTTCATCCTATTTTATACAGAATATAGCCCTGATACACTCTTTTCATATCCCCTTCTCCACATACTAATATCTAGAAATAAAAGATGAGGGCCCTCTGTGGTGGCAAAGCGGATTAGGACGTAGCACTGCAGGCTGGCTGCAGCCACCTCTGTGCCAGTTCGATCCCCGCCCCTGAGATGACCACATGGCCACATTCTTAAAAATAAATGACCACATTCTTTAGAAATAAATCAAGTACAGACAAGCTTTTTTATTAAAAATAGATAGAATTGAACATTTTTTAAAGATTGATTTATTTATGCATATTGAACTGGGGTACAGGGTGCAGGGATGGTGAAAAGATTCACCAGAGACAGAGCGGGAGCAGAACAGGCAGATGGACGAAGTACACTGCTGAAAGGAGCAGCGGTCGGTCAGGAGACGTCTGCCGTGCCATGTGGGTAAACTCTGGGGTGATATCGAACTCATGCTGAAGTAGCTTTAGCTTCTAAGTGCTGGGATTTAACCCGCTGTGCCACCAGGGAGGACCTGGACAATGTATTGACAAATTTTCAGGCAGGTAGTCTGAATAATATATTGCTCTCACAGCTTATTATTCCTTTTGTCGGGCTACCTGGGAGTAGACTACCAAAAAGGTACAGAACATCTGATTTTGATTGACTTTCATTCACATAATTTACAAAATAAGTTAAAAGTTGTAGTCTCTTAATTGTTTCACTACATTATCTTGTATTTGAACTGGATGCCTCTGCACATTTATCAACTATGCCGATCTTGTAGTGGCCATTATCCTATGTCTGTAAACCAAGTCCTAACTGGTAAGTTGAATATGGCCAGAGAATAAATTATCTCCCTGGAGATGGTAAACTGATAGCAAATTGATGTTCTATCTCTTTTTTTGTTTGTTTTCAGTCCGCACATTACATTACAATTTATATTGCCTCTGATAATGCGGAGACTGAACACTTAGTCCACCAGGGAGTCCCTCCCTTGGGGATTTTTAAGACAATTGTCCCACAAATTCAAGGTGACTTTTGAAAGAGATCATCTTTTATCTCCAACAGAATGATGATGTACAGTCTACCTGTGTTTATCTAAAGCCACACTGGAAGAGAAGCAAATACTATTTGCAAAAATTGTCTATTTTTCACATTCTATCCAGGACACCTTACTATACTCTTACTGACACTACTGCGTGAAAGTGAGGGATATGGTCAATACTGATATAGATCACACTCTAGGAACACAGTGGTTAGATCTAAAGAATGCAAAATAAATAAATAAGTAAATAAGTAAATAAGTAAGTAAGTAAGTAAATAAATAAATAAATAAATAAATAAATAAATAAATAGATAAATAAATAAATAAAATGGTTTTTTTGGTTATAAAGTCCTAAATGGTAAGTTTAATATGAGCAGAGACTAAATTATTATTCATATTCATATTATATTTACTTTCCTCCATAAGTTTGTATTTGTTACCATCATAAAGTAGAGTAATAGCTGTTTAGAGAGTAATTGTGGGGCCAATATCCATGGGTGACACAAACATTAAGTTAGTATTGTAAATGGTATAATCCTGTAAACAGAATTACAAAGTTTCAGAGACAAGAATGTCTACAACTTTTCTGTACAATCTCCATTAAAAGTCATGACATTATGATAATAACCACATTATTAATCTGTTTGTTGCTATAGAAAATATTAAGTTAGTAATCACAATTTGAATGTTTTCTGGACAAAAAGCTAGTTTATAATTCTAAAAAAATGAGACAGTGTCTGTCTGAACAATAATGAGGTGAGTAGTTCATCTCTACCCTGTATTCTACCTTTATTTAAAAAAAATCAGTATGTCCCATCTGACCTCATATTTTAAACAGTTGCTTATATCAAAATGGGGTCTTTAAAAAAACATTCATCCAGTGAATCGTACGCCTGGAAAGGACTTGAATATACTGATTATCATTTCTAATGTTTTCATTTGTTCTAATGATTTTATTATAATTCATTTTTAATATTTTCCATTGAGATCACAGGGACCAATGATATCCTTTGTGAATTTGAGGAAAATTATTGGCCATCTCATGAATCCAATGTAAAGTCAGTTATATTGAATGTAATTGCATTCAATATGATTATACCCATCTGATTACATCTCAAATAACTTCGTGTGAACAAAGAGCTGATTTCCATTATTTTTAAGCTAGTGGGCAATATAAAGCCATGTAAATATCTACATAGAATGGTAAAGAAGTAATTGCACAATCAATTGCAGATTATTAGTGAACAGGTAGCCATTAAGTCAGAAGAGAATTGCAAAAAAAGGCAATTGTTATAATTTTAGTGACAATTGTGTTATTGTGTTATAATCATATATCAGCACATTAAATATATATATATATATATATATAATTTGAAATGTTTCTTTAATTGTAAGATGAAACTTAATACATCAATACATATATACATATACATATTATTTTAAGTGTTGGAGTCTTCTTATGACCTTAATACATATCTTATCCTTTGCAAGTACATATAAGTCCTATTAAATTTTGTCGCTATATCTTTCATTTGTAGGTGTTTAACATTACTGCATATTTCTAAATAAAATCTATATTTTCTGATTGTATGTTCATCAATAATGTGTGTTTTATTTTTGTTTGATTTTGACAATTTTTAGTACACTAATATGGTTTTTACTCAAAAATAATTTTGTTTGGCTGCAGAACCAAGTTAATATTCACAATTACACTTAATTTCTTTAGATTGTATAGTGTACATAAATCCAAATACATCAAGATAATTTTATTGATTTACTCATTGATAAGCATAATTTTTTTCTAGGATTTTTTATTACAAATAATAGGAAAAATAATGTATATATACCTAGCTTTGAACTCGTTGAATTAAAGTATATTCATGCTTTAAAATTTCCTTTTATGGCCTATTATAAAATGGATAATATGAGTGTTTTATTCATTAAATTGGTTACGGTAGTAATAACGATAGAGTGAGAGAGAGGTGTATGTGTGTGTGTGTGTGTGTGCATGTGTATATGTGTTCACATGGCAATGGAAAGTTAGGTTTTAGGATTGCTAGAATAAATGCAATATTTTCTATTGCAACAAACAGATTAACAAATTACTTTTAAATGGGACAGAATAATGAACTTAAAAAGTTGTTTTAAAAGTCCCTATAAAAAGCAGTATGAAGACTTATAAAATCAAAAATGTACCTGCCATATGAATCAGTGATTCCACTTCTCAGTATCTTCCCAAAAATGCACAGAAATTATACATGCACTATCATGTATATTGTTACTAATTACAAAAAATATATAGAGAGAGACAATTTAAGTGCTTCAAAACAGATTAGTAGATCAAGAAGATGTATTTACTAATTACAAAAAATATATAGAGAGAGACAATTTAAGTGCTTCAAAACAGATTAGTAGATCAAGAAAATGTATTATGTAAATGCAATGTAATTATACACTTCAACCAAAAATTAACTCATTTCATTTGTGGCAGTATGTGTAAAGCCAGAAAGCAGTTTTTTGTCCACATTAAAAATTGTATTGTTAGATCCTTCTACATAATTTTCCCATGGTAAATATAAAAAATATGTCATGTGTACCATATCCTCAAATCTGTGTAAGAAGTCAATATATACTAGAACATTACTCCTTGGTATTGATCCAACAAAGGCAAAAACACTAATCCAGGATATATATGAACTTTTATGACTATGTTTAATGGAATTATATGGTCAGAGTTATTCATTAGTAGTTCAGTTACCAAACATAGGCAATCTTAAATTATTTAACAAATCTGAGGTGCCATCAAAAATTCAATTAAAATGGTTATATTTAGTCAATAGTCTTTGATAATAAAATTCAAAATCATCCTTTCATCAAAAGTCAATTGCATTTTTTATTATAAGATTAAAAACAAGTCTATTGTAACCACTGGCACATGTAATATTGAACACTAATTATTCTTAGTATTTCCCCCATAGGCACCTATTATGTTTCCCTTTCATAGTTTTCTTTTTATATTTTTCTTTCAGATTTATTTTATTTATTTATGCAAATAAGGGCTGAGTTGTAGGCCCAGTTTTTCTTTAACATTGATTTTGAGATATGTCTATTCTATTCTATTATTTATTATATTGTACTACCTCACCATAATTTGTAATTACTTGTTACCCTTATTAATCGCTTTGTTTTAGTCTAAATTCACATCACACTTACTGTCTGTACATAGACACTACACATGACCTTTCATCTTAGTTTATTATCCAGTTAGATAAGTGACTGAAAAGTTTTCCTGATTGCAAAATGATTATTATTCCCTTTCTATTCTTTGTAACATATCATTTTGGAAGGACTTTCTTAAGTTTATAAGAAAAGATATGGTGAAATATCATCAACAATAACAAAAACTACTAAGGTCAATTTTCTCTTTTACTATTAACTAAACACTTCATAGTTATTATTTCCTGCAATTTAATAATGTTAACATTTTAATTGAATCACTTTTATTCCTACTTTATAAAATGAATCACTGATCTATGAAACATTAAATGTCTTTAATGAGGCGCAATTCGGCCCTTCCTGGTAGCGCAACTGGTTAGAGAGCAACACTATGAAGTGATTGGCAGCCACTGTAGCATAAGTTCAATTCCTGGAGGCTGGCCTGGGAGGAGAACCACATGGTGCGGCAGATCCCTCTTGACCTGCCTGCTGCTCCTCTCAGCAGTGTATTTCGGTCGATCTGCGTGTTCTGCTCCCCACTCTATTGCTGGTGAATCATTTTATCCCCAGCATCTCTGGCCTGTACCCCAGTTCTTTTATGAATACATTAATAAATCATTTTTTAATGAAACATTATTCTAGGGAGAAAAAGGATGTAGATTTGTATCAGCCATCCATCTGGAGTTAAAGTCCAAGCACTTACACAAAAAAGCACTAAGTAGAAATGTTTTCTCAGGAATCAAGAACAGAAATGCTGGTACATGCACAGATTCTATCAAGAAATGTATAAATAGTTTACCTCAGTTTTGATTTCTGAAGTATTAATTTCTTAAGTGTACTTTACTATGCAAAGGATGCTTCTGAAATGTTAATTATAGAGAATTTCCCAAAGTAATTACTTCATAAATTTCACTCTAGTGAAATAAAATAATCTTATTTTTGTCTTAGGTTAATGTTTAATTCCAGGCAACTATAAAGCTAAATTATCAACATTTATACTGCTATGATTAATTTTTTAAAGTAGAGTAATGTATAAATTGCTGCTATTCCCAAGCCTGGGGAATATGAAAAACTATTTTGAAATTAAACTCTTGAATGTAATTTATTTAAAATATTCCTCATTGATCATTATGAATTTTCCCTAATTAAATTATAAATTTTATGTCATATATTTGCTCTTAGGTGTCTTATTTTCAGAGATGTTAGTAAATTATTTTATGCCTCTATGATATTATGAGTTGATCATATTGCATATATAATTTATAATTGTGTGCATCCTCAATTTTTAAATAGTATAATATGATTTTATTTAATGATAAAACTTTGCTACTTATTTTGATAATCTATTAGGTTAAAGACATGTATAATTTGAATGACAAAAATTGAATTGTAATAGCAAAAATTAATAGACAAATATGAAATGTAACTTTGTTCTTGAAAAGCAAATAGGGTGAATTTTACTGAATGTGAAATTATGTTAGTTCTCAGTGTAAAAGAATATTAATAGGTTATACACACAAGCAGGACTTAATGGAATAAAAGGAAAATGCCATTCTTTATTCTAAAATTCTATTAAATACAAAAATAATTTATTAAATTTGTTAAATATTTATTTAATTATTCATTGGGGTGCAAGCTAGAGAAGGGGGGTGAAAGGATTCACCAGAGACTGAGCGGAGAACAGAACTGTTAAATCCATTGAAATGCATTGTTTAGGGGAGCAGTGGGCAGACTGGAGAGCTCTGCTGCTCTATGCAGGTCACTTCCCTGGCTGGGCATCTAACTCCTGCTGCAGTGGCTGCATATATCTTTCTAATCTGTCCTTTTCCTCCTTGGGTCACCAGGGAAGCCCAAACCCTTTCTTAATTTTATAAGAATAGCTATTCAGTATTTCACTTATCCTGCAGAATATCACTATTATTATTATTATTATTGTTGTTGCTGCTGCTGTTGTTGTTATTGTTGTTGTTGTTGTTGTAGTTATTGGTGATGTTGTTGTTGTTGTTATTATTTCCAACTTATTTTCATTTCTGTAAAATAAAGTTTATCCCAGCAAGTCATTTTGTGCTTACCCAGAGATTAATTGATATTCTGTCTCTGCCACCTACTTCCTGACTTGGATACAATGTAGCTATTCAATTCAAGGAAAATAATGATCATAGTCATTTCAATATTAGTTTGTGACTGATTGCAAAGTTGCAGATAAGCTCTTTGTCATAACAGCAACCAAATTAACCAAGTTATCCAGTTCAAGCCAAAAGTATGGGTGCATTTGTTTACCTGTATGAATGTCATTCCCACTGCCAATAAAGCAGTCATGAAAAATTATTAGTGGTTCTAAAAATCTATGGGGGAGAGGGGAAACAGCAATAGAGCATACTATAAGCTCAATAATGCATTAGTATATAGCATCTATCTTATTACTCTGACCATTGTGACAACAGGCAGTTTTTGTAATGCTCAGAGCCCACCAGACTCTCATTAACCCCATTACTACACAAACATTACATCTGACTCTCTCTCAACACTAAGATGCTAATAAAAATTTATTTAGGTATCCCTTAGCTATTTCTGGAAAACTGCTGGTCCAAAAATAAGGATGGTAGCAAAGGATATCATAATGCCGCTATAGTGCTCAAAATCAGACTTATGTGTGTTGCGGAAAATTCAGCGAGAGAACATCCTGCAATAGTAATTGTTTCATTCCATATCAGTTCAGGCATTTAAAAAATTTGTGTATGCAGATCTTTGCACATTGATGCACCTTACAAAATAATTGTTAAAATTAATAAAAAAGAATTTCCAAAATTTTACTTGATACTCATCAGGGATGAAGAAAGTACCTTTTGATGCAAAAGTGTGTCAGTTCCCTTGCAGATTGACTGCAATCAGATTTATTTTCCTGTTTTTAGGTCAATTTTTTAAGACAGTTGAATTTCCCTTATTAAAACTTCTAAATGAGAATGCAGTGAGATGACATCAGATTCACATTGTCAGAATCTGAACAAAAGACTCAGCTATGCCAGACCCTGGATTCTGGCCACAAAATCGTGTCATAGTAAATATATTTGTGCATTTTAAGCCACAACATGTGTGATAATCTGTTATACAGCAGTAAATAGCAAATTTAAATACCAATTTTAAGGAAAGATTATATAATTTAAATCTGAAATTGGAAAAAAAAGTATTTATTACCTCTAGAATGACAAAGCATTACTTTTTTTACTGAAAAATGTTACAATTAGCACAAAAACTTCATTATCTGGAAAGATATATTTTTAAGTGAATATCAATACCACTATTAAAACTCATCTCTCTAGGCCCTCCCTGGTGGCGCAGCGGGTAAATGCACAGCACTGAGAAGCTAAAGCCACTTCCTCATGAGTTCGACTCCCACCTGCCCCGGAGGTGACCACATGGCGTGGCAGACCTCTCCTGACCCGCCCACTGCTCCCCTCAGTGGTGTACTTCGTCGATCTGCTTGTTCTGCTCCCCACTCTGTCTCTGGTGAAGCCTCTCACCGCCCCTGAGCCTCTGGCCTGTACCCCAGTTCTGTATGAACAAATAAATAAATCTTTAAAAAAAAAACAAAAAACTCATCTCTCTATATTTTGACCATATGTTTATTGATAATATTAATATTGATAATACTAACTTCCTAAATACTGAATAGAAATGGAATTCAACTTTGTACTTTAACTGATCAATTTTATATTATTGCCAATATAAAAAGATGATGTCAGTTAAAAATCTGCTACAGATAATGTTATGAAAAGTGTTAAAATTTATTTTATAGTTTTAGTTTATTTCATACCTGATGTTACTTTTTAGGGTGTTGCAACTTTATCAGAAAAGTGAATAATTGACATGTTCTTGTAGTTGACTATAATCATCAGCCCATTTTGTTGATTTATGGTTGACTTGTTTATTATGGTTTTATGTTATATTTGCTGAAATCAACATTTGTGTCAAATTAGCAAGAAATATATTTTCTATAGTCTGCATATAGTTAATTCCTCTTTGTCAATTTTAATTTTAAATAATTATCTTTTAAAATGTTCTTTAATTATAAATTTTAAAATATTTCTTTAAACAAAGTAGCCAGTAAATTATTATGGTAATGAATTTTCATGTCAATACTTCTTTTTAGTGAATTTATATTTTTCTTACTTTTTCTAAACAGTTTTCATAGAAATTATTTTTTTATGATTTACCATTCTGGTTATATTAGACCAGCTTTTACAAACACACACACACACACACACACAGACATATGTGTGCATAAATATATACATATGTGTACACATATATGCATGTGTGCATGTATGTATATATATGCATAGATGTATATGGATCAATTTCAGCCATCATAAAATTATCATATGCATAATAAATGACTGATTTTGGGCCCTCTTTAATGAAAACTACAATATTACATATTAATTATTTATTATCACTAAAAAGAAAACAATACAATAAATTAATAAATTGCTAATTTTAGAATGTTGAGAAATGCAGAGGTGTCTCATAAGAGTTTTATAATTTACTTACTGAAATGTTCTAAACTTGTTTGTGGAAATCAAATAATTGGATGGTCTTTACTTTTTTCAATTTTTATTACACATTTTACAGTGTGAACACATCTCTAGGGACTGTAAGATAACTGGAAAAATAAAAGATCCACTAACCCTAAGCTCCTTAAAATATGAATTTTTCTAAAAATATAAGTTTTATATATATATATATATATATTTACAATATAATCAGGATCATCCACAGATTGATTTTCTTGGTTGGTAATCAACCAATATCTAAATAATAATAATTTAGATATTAGGCTTGTGGCCACTGACATAACTGAAACAACAAGAAAAATAATCCAGTGTCCTAAATCCAGTATCAGAAACGATGGTTCTTTGAGTGAAAAACACACAAACCTCATAATCTTATTGGTACACAGAGTGAACAATGGTTTATTTTCTTTTAGTGACATGACAATAGTTTGGAATAAAAATTCAGTTTTTTTATAATTGTCATTAGGGAAAATTGAAAATTATCTTTTTGTTAACCAATTTTGAAAATAATAAGTCACTTGAAAAAATATAACAGAATGTACTATATGTATCTTTTGAGGGAAACTCAAGACTTAATGATGGAGTCTAACAAAAGGAAATATTTGTAACTTGGAGCACATATTTACAGTCATGCTTCTTCCTTTCCTCAGTTGGAAAGTAAGGCTTTGTGTGAGAAAGTTGGCAACTTTAACCTCCTTTTCCCCCTTAAGCACTTCTCAATTTTCTGAGATGACTTGACACATTGCCCCTCATTATGTTCAAAGGGGGGAGGGAAGAAAGTCGGTGAGCACAGGGGATGTCTAACATGTGTGGATTCTTTGCATAGTGGCATCATGTTTGGGACTGATCGATGATAAACATTTGTGGCATGTTTACACAGTAGTCAGTGTAAATATGTGACTGAAAATTTTTTCTAAACTTGATGAGTTTTCCTCGGTTTTGTGTTCCATTCTTTTTTTCTCATTTTGGTGAGAGAACAGAAGGGATAAATCATCTATGTTCTGAGTAGGATTATCAGAGGCAGTTCACTGGACATCAGAATTTACTTGAAAGATATTTTATAGAGTCCATGCTGGGATTGGCTTTAAATTGGGAATTCAACTAGATCTTCCAGGGATGCTTGAACTTCCGTTGTGATTCTATGGTTCCCTTTGGATTTCCTCACAAAATGGACACTGTTTTTCAAAAATGAATTTACCAAAAGACAGGAAGTAGATATTGCTTATGTCTTCAACCTCATTATGGAAACTATCACAAAATCACTGCCATTGTTATCTGTTAGATACACCAACCAAAGAATTCTCACAGCTTTAAAGATAAGTAGGGTGGGGGCCTTCCCTGGTGTCACAGCAGGTTAAAGCATAGTACTGTGAAGCTATCCACAGTCACTGCAGCGTGAATTCAATCCAAGGGCATCGAGGTGACCCATATGGCATGCCAGATCTCTCCTGACCTGCCCATTGCTCCCCTCAGCAGTATGTTTCAGTCTGCCTATTTTGCTTTGCTCTGTCTCTGGTGAATCTGCATACCTTCCCCCACCTCTGGCCTGTATCCCAGTTCTTGAACACATGAATAATTATTTTAAAAAAATAAGTAAGATGACCCCTCCCTTTCAATGGGAAAATGTGTAGAGAATAGAAATTATTTTCAGTCTTTCTTAACTAAGGTTTATTTCTCTTCTGAATATGTGATACCAGGACACAAAAAATTCATGACCATTAACACAAATTTAAAACATTGGTGATCACAATTCCTTCAATTATCTTGTCCCCTCTTCTCCAACTATGATTTCCTTCCCTTGATTCAAGAAGGTCACCATAACTAAAGAGGAATAAAGAAAAACATACATGCTCCTTTTACCTATAATTACTGAAAGTGAATGCAATTTACAATTATATGCGTATAGGCATCCTTAACTGCAAGGGGCATTTAGAATTTTTATTTTAGTATTACATCTAGTTAGTTGAAATCAGGGTTTTTACTTAAAAAAAAAAAAAAAAGAAAAGACCAGTAAGAGAAAACTTTAGTATCTGCTAAAGATGCATGTCTTTTTTAATGTCATATTTTATAAGATTTTTGGTTGAAATTTATATTTAGATATTTAGATAGATTTAATGTAGATGACTGAAATAGAAACACATTTAGTTTAAAATATTAGTTGATTGGATTAATTTCTTAATGTATTGTGAGTCATATGATCAATCAGCTATAAGAAATGCCCAATCACCAGCAGGAATCCCTCTTGACAACTTCATAGCAACCCAGACTTTAACTGTTTTTTTTTTTTTTTTTATTATTTGTTTGTTTGTTTGCTTGTTTAAGATTTACTTATGTATGTATACTGCGACACAGGTCAGAACTCTGGGGGAAATGAGAGGATTCACCAGAAACAGAGTGGGGAACAGAACAGGAAGAACTACTAAAATACGCTACTGAGTAGCAGGAGGTCAGGAGAGCTCTGCAATGTTATGTGGGTCACTTCCTTGGAAGGGATTCAAAATCATGCTGCAGTGGCTACAGATAGCTTCATAGTGCTATATGCTTTAACCAGCTGCAACACCAGGGAGGGCCCATACTAACTTTTGCTAAAGTATACTACTGCAGAGAAAATGCAATGACTACTTGACTGTACTAGCCTGAAAAAAATATTTCAACTCAATTAGCTCTTATATTATCCTTCTTAATTCCTAGAGTATAGGTTTAAAGTTATTAAAAAATATATATAGCTGTAATGCAAAGGAAGCTTCAGCATTGGGGAAGGGATTTTGCCATGAGGGCACTACCAAAATTAGCAGGCTGTGCTAAAAGTTTTTTTGTTTTGTTTTGTTTTAATGTGTATGAGCAGCATCTATCATTTTATAGACATTTCACAACACCTGACCTAGGAAAAACTGTTCTACTATTACTCTGAAGAATTCACAAATACAATATTTTGAAAGAAATTATGTACATTCATAATTTACTCAAATAATATACATAAAAATTTAAAAGTGTGTAATACTAATATTAGGAAAATAATTTATATATTGCTAGATTCTTTAGAAATTAATAACACACCTTGTCAGTCAATCAGGTAAAATGATAGACATGAGTGTATACAAAATAATGTTATTTGTAATGAATTTAATAGTCAGTGAATAGTATTCCAAACTGAGTTTATCAGAGTATTAGATGAATGAGAGATACAACATTTTTTATTTATTCTGGGGAGATGTTGTATGGGCATAATATTTGATAATCTTCACAAAATGCATTTCCAAGATATAATAAAAAGCTGAAATAATGTGGTACATAATATTAAGTAGAACATACTCTATAGGTCAAGGGATAGCTGACAATTCTGTTGTGAATCAGTTTTTTTTTTTTTTGATATTTTATTTTCTGTGAATAAATGTGAATGATATCCAAGGTCTATATAAACTCTAATGAATGAAAAATCAAATTGTCTTTGTGTTCTCTGCCTGGTGGTGCTTGGAGCTAACATACAGCATTATGAAGCTATCTGAAGTCACTGTACCAATAGTCCTACTTTCCACCAGGGAGGAGACCCACATGGTGTGGCAGACCTCTCCTGTTCTGCCCACTGCTGCAGTCAGGAGTGTATTTCAGTCAATAAGGCAATTCACCTGTCTGTGCTCCTCCCCAGTAAGTCCTCTTACCCTCCCTACCACTGGGCAGTACCCCAGTTCTTGTATGCATTAATAAATAAATCTTTAAAATTTGCCAGCCCTCCCTGGTGGCTGAAGTGGTTAGAACGCTGCAATGCAAGCTAGCACAGCTGCTTCAGCGAGAGTTCTATCCCTGGCCTGCCCACTGCTACCCTCAGAAGTATACTCCCTTGATCTGCCTATCCTGCTCCTAACTCTGTCTCTGGTGATGCCTTTCACCACCCCTGCACCTCTGGTCTGTACCCAAGTTATGTATGCATAAGTAAATAAATATTAAAAATAAATAGTCTTTGTTTCTGTGTATCTTTGTTACCTATGAAAACTTCTTAAATTACTTTTTTAACTAAGTGGAGGAGATTCCCTAACATTTAGAGATGCAGAAGACCTACCAACATAAATTCCAGACTTTTATCATTTCACTGTGAATGTATATAATTTTGGTTTTTAGTACAGGAAGACTTGGACAATCATGAATAGTACTTTAACAACTGTCATGAGATAAGATGATAGATAGTGACATATTTAGTCAAGGGCAACGGATATCATTTTTGACAATGCAGAAAGAAAATATGATTTACATCACTGACATATGAACCCTGATTTTCTAGTATGCAAGGATAAAATCTTTCAGGCATGGAAAATAATGTCTCTTGAATCAAAACAAATTATAAGGATTGATTTTCAAATTGATTATTTTCAATAAACTGCCTTCCAGGAAAGGGAAGAATAGGTTTGAATGACATTAAATAAAATGACAAAGCCAAACACACAGAAAGCAAAATTATACCTCTTCTCACCTATGAGGTGCTACCATATTATTATTCCTTGTTTCTTTTCTTTTATTTGGATTCATAAGTGCATTTGGACAAATGTATCTGGTTCTGCATAAGAATAACCAGCAAATAGTCTTATTTAGGCTGAATAGGGTCTAGAAAAAAAATAGCTATTTTCAAAATAAATATAGTATTATCAAAAATTTGTCTATCACAGGAAAGAACTAATGCTGAAATGTGCAGTCACTGAGAAATACATTGCTTAATTGACATTAGTTTGTGCTCTGCAATGGTGTATTAGATTTCTAGAGCTGAAGTAACAATCAGATCACAAAATGGATGGCTAAAAACAATTGAATTACATTCTGTCACAGTTCTAGAATCTACAGGTCTGAAATCAGGCTACAAGTTGTAAGCAGACTACATTCCATCTATACTTTATCCTACATTCTGTTAATAAACATTTATACTTAACACTCTGACTAGCAGCTGTATCACTCCAAGCTCTGTCTTGGCCATCATGTAACATCCTCTCTATGTGTTTCTCTCCTTAAGATCTGCCTAATAACCTCATCTTAATTTGGTCATATCTGCAAAGATCTAATATCTGAATATTGCCATATTACAAGATAACTGGGGTACAATAGTATATAAATGTTTTGGAGGTGAATTGTACAATTCAACCTCTTCATAGCAATTGAAAATAATAAGTTTATATATGTGATGGTTTTATATCTTCATTTGTTTTTACTTTTCTAGTTAATTCTAGGTGACAGAATAACTTACCTATAAAATCTCCTTTTTATTGGTTATTATGACAAAAGTGAAAATATAAGAGTCAGTAGATCCATGTTCTAGTTCCAGTTTTTTTTTTTTCACATAAAATGTCTATATAGGATAATAAGAATATGATGACAAAAGTTATTTGTTTGATTTGTTGATTGGCCAAAGAAAATAAACTAGTGAGGAACATAGAAATAAATATATTTTAGCAACATGTTACTCCCCCAAGAACCAAATATCTAGGGAAGACAATAATAGGAAGGCTAAATTTAAAAGTTATATATTAGGATAAAGGAAAGTGAGGGTGCTCAGATTTCAGACAAGGTTTTGACCAAAAGAGTAGTGAAGTATATGGATAGCCCATATATAGCAAGTTAATGGTTATATGCAGATGTATGGCAGATATTATGGATGAGATCTGCACTTTAATTAAGATGGTAGTAGTGTTTTATTATCTAAATTTTCATGACCAATTTTATTTTTTTTTTAGAATTATTGTATTCACTCATGAAAGAACTGAGGTGAAAAACAGAGGTATGAGGATGAGAGGAGTCACCAGAGGCAGTGGGGGACAAAACAGCAAAATCTACCCTGAGGCCAATAACAGGACCCACACCAGGGGTTATGTTATCATGACCACAATCTTCACAACCATCTGAGAAACCCCATGAGTTTCTGCTCAGACAATTGAGATCTCATACTGGTGTAGGAGAATGTACCTGAATGATAAGAGGACTTTCACCAGCTAATTTTCAATTCAGGTGAGATCCAACACCAGTAAGGAGGAGGAGCTGCAACAGGGGAAGCCCCATCTACAGTAGCTGGATTGAAAAGCAAAAGCAAATTATGGGGAAAAGGAAAAAGGGAAAAAAAAATCACCAAATGGCAACACGAGTGCTCAGCAGTAGTAAAACAGAGAGAAAACAAATTTGCAAAAGTCAACTTCAGTGACTTCAAAGAGATGGTCTCCTGTCCAATCGGTGGTGCAATAGGTTAAAATGTAACACTGGGATGCCAGCTGCAGCTGCTTCAGCAGTAGTTTGATCCAGGCCAGTAAGGTGTCCCACAAGCCCCAAAAGACCTCTCATGACCCTCCCCTCTGCTCCCCTCAGCAGTGTACTTCCTCAATCTGCCTGTTCTGTTCCCTGCTCTGTATCTGATGAATCTCCCCACTGTCCCTGTACTTCTGTCCTGTATCCCAGTTCTGTATGAATAAATAAAGTATTGAAAAAGAAGGATATAGTCTCCTTATTGGACACAGAGTTTAAAATTTCAAAAAAATCTCAGAAATAAAAACAAATGAATTCCATTATATATAAAATCAATGAAGTCCAGACAGAAAATGATACTCTAACATAAGATGCTCAAAGACACAGTCTGTGAAAATGTGTTAAAACGTGCAATGTAGTCTAAAAGATCAATAAATCCAACTTTTTTAATAGAAGCAATAAACACACATATGGGAACATTCTCAAAGAAAATGATAGAGAGATATAAAATAAATAGGATCTAAATCAAAAGAAAAGAAATCACAATAAATATTGCAGAATTCAGAGGATAATTAGAAATTACTATAAACATCCATGCACTAAGAAATTCAATAGCCTAAAATATATGGAACAATTCTTAAAAGAATCATCTGACTGAACAGGAAATATAAATTGAAAAAATAAATAACAAACAAGAAAACTGAAACCTTAGTCAAACCTCTCAAAAAAAGTCAACAGTCTAGGTTGAGATGACTTTAATAGTAAATTGTACCAAATTTTCCAAGATGAACTGTTATCTATATAGCTCAAATACTTCTAAAAAAAATAGGAAAAGAAAAAAAAATATCTGAACACATCTTGTGAAGCCAATAATAGTCTGATAGAGAAAGCAAAGATTAAACAAAAAAAAAAGAAAGAAAATTACATGCTTATTTTCCTAAAGAATACAGATGTGAAATCCTAATAAAAGACTAGCATACCAATTCCATCAGTGCACTAAAAGCATTATACACAATGAAGAGGTTGATTCATATTTATACATGAGATTGTTCAATATCCAAAAATCAGTCAATGTAATTCATCACATCAACAAAAGATTAAAAACCACATAATCATATCAATGATGCTGTGAAAACATTTGATAAGATCAAACATCCATTTATAGTGAAATCCTAAAAAAAAAAAAATGTAGGAATAACTAGGTCATACCTTAACATAGAAAAATTAATTTTCAACACAACAATAACAAATATCATTCTCAATGGTAAAAAACAGAAATATTTCCCACTAAGATGAGGGTGTCTACTAGCCACAACTTTCAACGTAGTATAGGATGTTTTAGCTAAAATGATCGGAAAAGAGAGAGAAATGAAATTGAAATGGAAAAGTTGAAATAGAGCTATTAACAGCTGCAGATGATGTTAGTATACATGGAGAAACCTCAAGAAGCTATGGGGGTGGGAAATTGAATTATTCATTTAGTCAGTCTTCCTATATACAGTGAGATAAGAGAAAAAATAAATAAAACCAAAGGAATAGCCATTGCAAAGAAACTGAAATATCAGTAAGATATTGTTTAAAGAAATAAAAGAAAAATATATTTGAAAACAAGCAAACAAAAAAATGCCTACTCATGGATTTAAAGAATCAACATTGTCAAAATGTCCATTTTACTCAAAAACAATATATCTAATCCCAATAAAGAATATGAATGGCATTTTTCAATGATCTGGAAAAAGTACTAATGAAATTTATGTGGAATTGCAAAACACCCCCACAGCAAAAACAGTTCTGACAAAAAGATAACGAATGGAGGTATCACACCTCTGAACTTCAAATTATATTATAAAACCATAATAATTAAGACAGTATGGTACTGGATCAAAAACAAATATACAGATCAACAAAATGCAATTAGAGAACAGAAATAATCCCCACCTTTATGGATAGTTAATCAACAACAAAGGAGGAAAGAACATGCACCATAATAAGAATGACTTCTCCAATGCATGGTGTAGGGATAACTGGATAGCTGCATGCAAAAAACAAAGCAAACAAAACAACAAAAATTAAGCCAGACCACAAAATCAGAGTATTCCATAAATCAATTCAACATTTGTTTATAAGACCTGAAACCATAAAATACGTAGGAAAAAAAAATACAGACAGAAAATTTCACTGCAGGCTATTCAGAGATGTTTTAGGGATTCAACATCAACAGCCACAGAAATTATAGAACATAAACAACTGGGACTATACCATACTAAAAAGCTTCTGAACGTATAAATAAATTATAATTTAAATAAAAAGACACCCTAATGAATGGGAAAGAAATATATGCACACCATACATTTGACAAGCAAATGATCACAAAAATATACAGAAAATGCATAAAACTAATAAATAAATAAATAAATAAATAAATAAATAAATAAATAAATAAAATAAATAAATAAATAAATAAATAAATAAATAAATAATCCAAGCAAAAATTGGGCAGAAGAATTCAACAAACACTTCTCCAAAGAAGGCATACAGACTGAAAATAGGCATATGAAAGTGTTCACCATCAGTTATTGTATTAGAGCAATGCAAATCAAGACCGCAATTAGATATGATCTCACACATGTGAGAATGAACCATATTAAAAAGACAATGTGTTTAATCATCTTTTTTTGCCAGGATAAAACTAATGTTTTCATAAAAAACTTGTTATTTAAGTAACAAAAGTAAAAATTATTCAATTATTTTGAATATTGCATGTCAAAATGAATTAACTTACTTCATTTAAATAGCTATATTGTACATGTACTTATGTAATTATGAGTATTATATAAAATTTTACATACACCAGTATATCTGAAAAACAATTAACATCTTATTTTCACTTCTTTCAGTATTTGAAAGTACAGAGTAAAGTTTATTAATAACAAATCACTGTGAAAATTATCTAAGTAGCTAAAAGTTGTAATCCATTCACATTTCCTTTTCATTTCCAGCCTGTCAAGTTAGTGAATAAAAAAATCATCAACCGACAATGTGAGAACAAATACCTGTATAGAAGTTATATTTCTGAAAGTTTCTTTGTGCCTCCTTGGTAACCCTTTACAAGAATTGCTAACACTGAGGCTGTCAATGAGAAAATATAATCAACAGTAAAATGGATGAATAAGATGGTGACAGCTGACATTGGAAACAGATTTTAAATGACATAATATCTGGTGAAAATATGACTTTTCCTGTCAGGATTTTTATTACCTAAAGAAATGTGGTATTGGGCCCTCCCTGGTGGTGCCGAGGTTAAAGCACAGCACTAAGAAGCTTTAGCCACTACAGCATGAGTTTGATTCCCGCATGCTCAGGAGGAGATCCACATGGCTCCTGACCCGCCCGCTGCTCCCCTCAGCAGTGTATTTGGGTGGATCTGTCTGTTCTGCTCCCCGATCTGTCTCCGGTGAATCCTCTCACCCTCCGCATCTCTGGTCTGTACCCCAGTTCTATATGAATAAATAAATAAATCTTAAAAAAAAAAGAAAGAAATGTGGTATTTTTGTGATGTTTCTAAGGCTTATGTATAATTTTTATTTAGTTTAGCTTAGAAATGCTAACAATAAAATTAATTGAAATTTCAGATTCCAATTCAAACTTTATTGGTGCATTTTATCAACTGACAAATTTGAAGTTTAGAGAATTATGACCACCAACCTCCAATACACTGAAAGCACATTATATATCATGTTAGCCAAAATACTAGTGACTATTCGTTAGTTATAAAGTGTCAATATTTACAGATAAGTAAACTTATATTCCAGGAAAGATAACTGTCCCCATTTTAATAAAAGCACATCATATATTCTCTCAGACCACTAACCCAGCATCAAATAGATAAAGAAGTCCAAATTATGTCCTTAGTGTTGACAGGTAAGATTGCTCTTGTGCTTTCTGATTAGAGCACTCAAATCAATAAGCATATGTGCACATACCTATCCAGTTCCTTTGAAGTACTTTCTTGGGAGAAAAAAAAAAGTCACAGGAAATCAGGACAGGAGAAGATGATTTTCTTTTTTTTTCCTGAATGTGTTATTTGGGATTTCCTAGAAGAAGAGAAAGTTCAGCAGAATGTAACTTGGATTAGCACCCCCTCATTCACAGCTAAATCATTACATGTTTTATTGTTAAAAATATGTTTCGGTCTCCTACAGTTACTTATTCAAGATAAATTTAACAACTTTGAGAATATCACTTAAGAGCTTCATGATAATTTTCCAAATGTCCTCTAGCTACTTCCCTAAAGGAAACCTGTAAGCAATATAATTCAGTGTATCTCTTTCTTATTCTGTGCTGTTCTTGATAGTCTACAAAATACTACCTATCTTCTACATCTGACTACTTAAATGTGTGTGTGTGTGTGTGCATAGAAGAAGTGGGATATAGGCCAGAAGTGTGAGGGCTGAGAGAATCCATCAAACACAGGGTGGGGAGCAGAATGGGCGGATTTAGTGAAACACATTTCTGAGAGTGCACGGGTGAGACAGTAGAGGCCTAGGCCATGGGTTAGTTCCCTGTCCAGGATGGAACTCAGGCCACTGATTTGGTAGAACTGAGACTCAACCCCTAAGTCACCTGGAGACCTCATCTGACCAACTTTTTTTTTTTTTTCCTTCTCCCTGACTGCTAATGTCTTTTAAGATAAAAACTGAAAACAATCTTTAAAAAAAAAATCTCTTGCTGGGTTTGTAGGAAACTATTCCTTTTCTCCAGTATGAGACCACAATCCCTTGCCTAATATTAGTTTTCTGTATTTATATGTATCTATCCCTGGGTTTTCAATTCTGTTACACTGATTTGAATTTGTTTAAATCCAGTTCTGTTATGATTACTGTTGTAGTGTAATATTATTTGAAGTAAAGAAATGTGATGCCTCAAGTTTTCCTCTTTATTCTTGATTGTTTTAGATATTCAGAGATTTTTATAGTTCCATATTTAAGATTAAAATTCAGTTCAGGTCTATATCTAGTTCTTTAATCCATTGCATTTTTTTTTTATCCATATGGTGTGAGGTAGTAATCTAGATTCATTTTTGGCACATAGTAGAGCAGCTTCCCCAGCATAAACTTTCTTTGTTTCACTGCATATATTGTTTGCTCATTTGTCAAAGATTAGCTATCCTTAAAGCTGTGGACATATATCTGGGTTTTCTATTTGATTCCACTGGTCTGTATGTATGTTTTTGTTCCATTACCATGTAGGAAAAAAAAAAAAAAGAAAAAGAAGAAGATACAGGATGGTTTCACTCGCAGCGTACTGTAAGGGATCAGACTATATATATATATATATATAAATTAAAACAGAACAACAACTAAGAACCATAAACCAGAAAACTTCTATGGGGGATGAAAAGAGAGCAAGATCAAAACTGGGGTGGGAAGAGCATATGTGACTATATGGCATGTGAGTGAAGTGGAGATGGGAATTCCATGGGGATTACAACGGAGATGAAAAAAAATGTAAAAAAATATATTTATAAAATAAAAAATAAAATTAATTAGTATTTTGATAGATATTTTGTTAAATATGTAAATTGATTTGGATAATATGACCATTTTAATTATGTTAATGCTTCCTACCCATGAGCATGGGGTAGTTTTCTATTTTTTGTGTTTTCTTTATGCCATTTAATAGAGCTCATAGTTTTCATTATACATTTGCTCCCTTCATTGTTTATTCTCAGGTATTTCATTTTTGGGAGGTGAGTGTAAATGGAACTGTATTCCTTACTACCCTCTATTCTAATAACATTGTTCACATATAGAAATGCCTCTAATTTTTGTGTATTGATTTTTGTCTCCTTCCAATATACTGTACTCAATTATTATTTCTAGAAGTTTCTTATAATTTAATTTACTTTAGTATATTAGCATGACATCTATGTATAGTGACATGTTTACTTACTTTCCAATCTGGCCTCATTTTATGTCTTTTTGTTGCCTAGTTGCTTCACTAGGACTTCCAGGACTACAGTGGTGATAGTGGACATCCCTGTCTTGTTCTGATCTCAGTGGACATGTTTTTAACTTTTCACCATTGAGTATACTTTTGACTGCAGATTTGCCACATATGGTCTTTATAAAATTTAAATAATTTAAATGTATTCCCACTTTTTTGATAACTTTTTTCATAAATGTATTTTGGATCTTGGCAAATGCTTTTTGGCATCTCTTGAAATGATCATTATTTTTATGCTCCTTTCTACTTATCCTGTGCATGACAGAAATTGATTTACATATGTTGAATCAGTCTTGAATACCTGGAATAAAGACTAGTTGATTGAGGTGGATGCATGTCTTGATATTATGATGTATTTGTTTACTAGATTTTGTCAAAAATGTTTGTATCTATGTTCATGAGATATTTATCTATAATTAACTTTAATGTCTTTGTTTAAATTAGAGTGTTACAGAATTCAGAGGATAATTAGGAAAATATTGTCCTCAAATAAGATTTTAGGGTTATTTCCTCACTCCTACATTTTTTGGAAGAATGTGTGTTAGATAGGTATTTGATCTTCTTTGTAGTTGTAGTAAAATATACTGATGAAACTATCTGGCCCTGGGATTTTGTTCTTGGGGAGGATCTTTAGTTACTCTTACAGTTTTATCACTTGTTATTAAATTGTTTTAATTTTCTATTTTATACTATTCCAATCTTGGAGAGTTACACAACTCTAAGAATTTGTCCACTTCTTCTAGGTGTCAAATTTGTTTACAGAGTCTCCATAATAGGTTCTTATAATCCTGTGTATTTCAAGTGTCTGTTGTAACTTCTGATTGTACTAATTAGGGTTTCTCTCTCATTAGATTAGCTAAGTACTCTTATTTCACTGTTCCTTTGGATATATATATATATATATATGTATATATGTATATGTACATATATATATATACATATACATATATACATATACATATATATATTCATATACATATATTAAAGATTTATTTATTTATGCATACAGAACTGGGGTACAGGTCAGAGGTGCAGGGGGCGTGAGAGGCTTCACCAGAGACAGAGTGGGGAGCAGAACTGGCAGATGGATGAAGTACACTGCTGAGGGGAGCAGCAGGTGGGTCAGGAGAGGTCTGCCACGCTATGTGGTCCCCTCGGGGGCAGGCGGGAATCAAACTCATGTGGAAGTGGCTTTTGCCTCTCAGTGCTGTGCTTTAATCCACTGTGCTACTAGGGAGGGCCTGGATATATATTTTTAATTTAGTTCATTAATATCTTCTCTATCTTGTCTCCTGATTTGTGTGTGTGTGTGTGTGTCGTGTGTTTTTGTTTTCTTTCTCCTGTTTGTTCAATTGCAGAGTTATATTGTTAAATAGGGGCATTCTATCTTTTAAATATTGGCCTGTATTATGAATGTCCTCCATAGAGCTGCATTAAAAACGTATCATAGAGACGGCCAGCTTTTGTCTCCATAATCATTAGTCTCTAGCTATTTTTTAAAACTCTGATTTCTTCAGTGACCCAAAGATTGCTGAAAAGCATTCTGTTTAGTTCCCACATATCTGGTGTTGTTTCAAGATTCCTTTTATGGGCAATATGATTTTTTATTTTATTGTAGTCCGTGAAGAGGTTTGATAGAATGTCTATTTTTGGATCATTCCTGAAACTTGTTTTATGTCCTAGTATATGATCTGTTCTTGAAAATTCTCCATGTGAACTGGCATGGAAAGTGTATTCATTTCTTTTATGATGGAACATTCTGGAAATGTCTGTTAAGTCCATTAATCTAATACTTCATTTAAGACCTTTATTTTCTTTGTTATTTTATGTCTGGATGATCTAGCCCTTTTAGTCACTGATGTGTTGAAATATGAAAACAATTGTATTTTTATTGATGTAATATTTTAGGTCTGTTAATATTTGCTTTATATAACTGTAGTCCTATATTTGGTGCAATAAAAAATTAATGAGCCATTGATATATCTTCTTGGTAATTTGCTTGTATTGACATTATATGGTGTCGATCTTTGTTCTTGATTACCTTTTCCTATTTGAAAGTCCAATTTACAGGAGAAGAGTATTAGTTCTTAATTTACTCTCTGAGTTATTAGGCTTTTATGGCCTTATCTTAGTCTATTACTTTTATCGATAGTTTGTATTTAATTTTGGTTTAAATGAGTCTCTTGAAAGAAAGTATTGATATCTGCAATTTTTCACAAATACCATTAGCTTACATCTCTTTATTGGTAAATACTGACCATTCACATTTATGGTGATTGTTAACATGAACTGTTTATTTTCAGTCATTTCTGTTTTGCTTTTTTTTTTTTCCTCTTTCTTTTTCTCTTTAAGGATGGATTCATGATATATGTCTATGAATTTACTTTCTTCTTTGCCATATGTGTTCAACCTGGGTTTTTTAGTGGTTATCATGGGAATTTTTACTTGACTTCTTGTTTTAGGTCCTTAATGAGCTGGTATCAGCTCTCCAACATTTAACTATATCTTTAGTGTAGAAGAAGTTATAGTACAGTATTATGTCATACTACCTATTTCTTTCTCTATCTTAGTATTTGATTTTATTGTTTCATAGTATTCTTCCTCTTGATATTGGTGTTATATTGTTCTTGCATGTTTTTCTTTTTCCCAAAATAATTTATTTATACTTCAGTTTTTCTTTTTTGTGGAAAAACTCATTTTTACTTGTACTTGAAGAGCAGGTTGGGTGGTGACAAACTCCATTAATTCTGTTTATTCATGAAAATATTTATTACCCCGAATGCTCAATTTAAAAAGTTGCAATAGAGACAATTATGTTCTAAAAGTTAGTTCTTGTCTTTTAGGATTGTGTTAATGTCTTCAATGCTCATTGTGCCTGGAGAGTGTCTGGAACGAAATCCAGGGTATCCAGATTTGAGAGTCCTGATAACTAACTAGTCTATCCCTTGATTCATGCAAAATGTTGTTGTTGTTGTTGAATTGTTGATAGTTTTACAATGTTGATAGTTTCACAATGTTATGTCTGGGTGTGGGTTTTTTGTATCAAAGAAAGTAAGTGTTCCCTCTGCATGTTGGACTTGCATATTCTGTAGGTTTAGGAAGATCTTAATTGTTTAATAAGTTTTCTAGTTCTACAAATTTTGATTCCTTTTATGGTAGTTTGATCCTAGCTTTCCTCTTCTAATTGAATCTTATATTTCTCAGATTGCTCATTTTTCACTTGTCTTGACAGCCTCTCTTATTTGAAATGTATAAGATGTTCATTTGAATCTTTTACCACTGAACTTCATGTCCTGTCATTTTGATTCTTTAAAGTACTCTCTAAGGTTGACTGCCTTTCACTCAGAATCTCTTTTTTGTGATCTTTTCATTTATTTAATTACTTTAGTGAAGAACTTTGTTTCTCAGTATCCTTTTTGACACCTTGTGTCTGTCTGTCTAAATCTGACTGATGTTCCATTATTTTATTCAGCATTTTTTATATTATTGTTTTCAAGTAATTTTTAGTTTCTTTTTGTTGTTGTTGTGTTTATACTTGTTTTCGGGCTTCTCTCATTTTCATTTTGCTTTTTCAATGTATATGGAGATGTTCCTTGCTTATGAGGCATGCATGATGCCTATTCTGTTTCTATTTATCTATGTGTGTGAGTGTGTGAGCGTATGCTGAAGATTCATCTCTTTTGTCCTCTTAGTTTACCTCAGAGAGAGGTGGAAGAAAGAGGGATCAGGGGCTTTTTAACTTACCTTGTTCTGAAGATGTAAGTTAATCACATCTGCCTCTTCTTTTGGTCCACAGTAATCTGTATTCTGTACTAAAGCCTGTCTTCTCTTCTATGTCCATGTTCCTGTTTTTCCTTTGTTTTCAGAATCAAGACACATGAAGCACAAGCTTGTCTACCGGTGGGAAAGGCAGTAGCTAAATTTCCAGGTTCACACACTAGGTATATAATCTGCATCTGTCTCAAAGGCAGCACTGTGTGTGTGTAGTGGGTTTATGTGAGCTTTTTTTTTAAGATTTATTTATTTATTCATACAGAACTGGGGTACAGGCCAGAAATGCGGAGGGCGAGAGGATTCATCAGGGACAGAGTGGGGATCAGAACAGGCAGATCGACGAAATACACTGCTGAGGGGAGCAGCGGGAGGGTCAGGAGAGGTCTGCCACACCATGTGGATCTCCTCCGGGGCAGGCAGGGATCGAACTCATGTGGAATTGGCTTAAGCTTCTTAGTGCAGTGCTTTAACTTGCTGCGCCACCTGGGAGGGCCCAGTGAGCCTTGTAACACCATATCTGTGCATGCCCATAATGGCATTGCTGCTCAACTTCTGCAGAATCAGAAAATATACTCACATATTCTTTCCTTGAGAGTTTGTGAACTCATTCTAAAATCCTTTCTTGTGTAAATATTTTGTATGGTATCTGGAGTAGTTCCACTTAACTTTTCTTTGATCTCTACTTAGGGGGGAGGTGCACTTTGTGGATGTTATCTCAATTGCAGGGTTCTCAATTTCCCAGATCAGCCTCTGCCATCTCCTACTACCTCAGATTGGGCCCAGACCTACTCTCATGTCATCATGTCATGAAAATTCCTCCAAGTATTTTAGTTTTCAATACACTGGGTTTCCATCAGAGTGGTCTGGAAAGTTGAACCCCAGTCCTGACATGCTCCTCTTATTCTTTCATTTCTGCTGCTAACTAAGCACCATGTTTTTGTTTCTTTCTTTTTAAACTCCCTGGAGTTATTCTGGAGTTGTATAACTGGTTTGAAGAATATTGATTCTTTTCTAGCATACATATCAGTATTTTTACCTAGTCCTCCTCACCAAGGGAGAGAATGATTCTAGACAATGTATTATGCCGTGCTGTGGGTAGAAAACCAACCTTTCTAATTTTTATTCAGCATTCAGTACTTATCCTATAATTTTCCTTCCTGAGATATCTTTTTCCCCTCACTTGATTCCTCTGTGAGTTGCATGTTCTTCTGGCAAAGACCAACAAAACATTGCATAATTTTCTTCATATCAATAACTTTAATAAATGACAGTTGATAATGTAGACTTAATGGAAACACAGGCATTATGTTTTTGAAAAAGCATGAGTCTTAGAGTCAAACAACCTGTACCTTAATGGGGCATGGCCAGAGGTGCTGAAAGGTGAAAGGATTTACAAGATTGGGGAACAGAACAGGTCAAGCAACTGAAATACACTGCTGAGGGGAAGAATAGGTGAAACAGGAGAGGTCTGTTGCCCCATGTGGATCAGCTCCCTGACCAGGGATCAAATTTTAACAATGACCTTTTGAACAAGGTAATAACTTTTACAGAATCATTCACTTTACTGAAACACTTTTTTGATTCAGTTAAATGAGAGCTATATTTCCACAGTTAAAAAGTAATTTTTGAAAATTGTATGTTTATTAATATGACATGACTAAAAAGACACACACATACACACACATATACATACATATATAAATATGAACTGCATAACCCTATTGATCCAAATTGTATTGCAGAAAGAGATAATTTGGGGGGCTATGTTTTACTTTAGGCTTTGATTATTAAAATTATTTTATTTTAGGCCCTCCCTGGTGGTGCAGCGGGTTAAAGCACAGCACTGAGAATCTAGAGCCATTTCCACATGAGTTCGATTCCCGCCTGCCCCAGAGGTAACCACATGGCATGGCAGACCCCTCCTGACCCGCCCACTGCTCCCCTCAGCAGTGTGCTTCGTAGATCTGCCTGTTCTGTTTCCTACTCTGTCTCTGGTGAATCCTCTCACCACCCCTGAGCCTCTGGCCTGTACCCCAGTTCTGTATGCACAAATAAATAAATCTTTAAAAAAATATTTTATTTTAATAGTGTAGAGTTTTATAATCCACACATAAAATGAAGGGTGAGTAGTGGGGAAGGTAAAAGTAGAATGTAGTGATCTTTTTTCCAGAAATCTTAACCTAGGCAATTTGAAGATTCTTAGATTACTAGCTCCATGGAATATGCTTTATAATATTGCCTCTTAGAATAGACATTCCCGATACTCAAAAGATGTTCCAAAGTAACAGTGCTGAGATAATGTATTGTAATCCACAGTCCATTGTTGAGACTAGACCATATAAGAGCTTAGATCCAGTTAAGGTTGCCACATAACTTTTGAAATTGGTGAGAGTTTGGATAGACTAGTTTTCTTGAGGTCACCCAGTGCATACCTTGAAAGCAAAATCCCTTGCATTTTTAAATCTGCCACGTGCCCATCTGGAATGGTCTGCCATTTTTTTGATCTCTTCAAATGGAGGATAATTTCACATATCACCTGGAAGATTTCAAGGAAATTTTGTCATCATTATGAAGTTTGGGAACTTTACTTTCATTTTGAAATTTCAGATTTAATAAATAAAAAGAATGGATGGAATCATAATCAAAATTATTATGATTGCTGGTATAAGTGGGGTAAAATTAAATTAATTGCTATTTAAGCAATTTTTAAAGTTTATAAATTTAAGATGATTTTAAAAAGTCTCAACGAATCCTTGATAGAGGATTCTAAAACTAAGACAACCAGTGGGAGGAGGTGAAAGAAAGGATAGAACAGGGAGGGAGGGAGGCAGGCATCATGGTATAAGGTGGTGAAATACAGGTAAGTTGGTGGTGGATGCACTATAGTGGTTGTACCTGATGAGCATACACCAATGTTACCTGAATAAAAATAAAAAAAAAATAGTAATAAATAATTTAAAAATCCTCAGGAACAGAGTGATTCATTGAAGTGTAATGGTGGTAAGTAGAATGGAGGTAATCCCTTGGTTATGAAATATGCCTTATAATATTGTCTCTTAGAATAGACATCCCCGATACCCAAAAGATGCTCCAAAGTAACAGTGCTGAGATAATGTATTGTCTCAGTAATTAATTTAATTTTAGCATTATATGAACTTAATTTTAGCATTAGATATGTAAATAGTATTATAAGCTCTAAGCAACATTTCATTGTTAATTGTTCCATAACCGATATTGAACATACCACTTTAGCATGCAATTCATTCAATCACTTTGTGAACACTGAATTCATTTCCAAGTCCAATTATCATAAATGGCACCACTGTTTTACATTAATACACATATAAAAATGCATAAAAATGTGTATGTAGATAGTTATGTACATATTCAATGTTATTTCTAACAAAATGCATATATTCATATATATATATATATATATATATATATATATATATATATATAGTATATTGACATATTTGGTATATTTTGCATGTTTTCCTGTGGCAAAGTTTCCTAGAAATGTGTTCTCTTTTTTTCATGTATGACTTTTATTTATTTATATTTTATTCCAGTAGTGTTAATTTACAACAATGTATATGATTCTAAGGCATCGGAGTACATCTTGGATGTATGTACCACCCCACACCCACCAGAAGGCCACCCTCCATTCTTTCTCATCTTGTAGAGTCAATTCCACAATCACAACTCTAGAGTGTGTTACTGGTTTACTTTTTCTGATTTTCTTTTTCTTTCTCTATAATATATATTTAAGTAAAATAGTTTGGTATTTGTCTTTTCCTTTCTGACTTTTTTCACTTAGCATTATCCCTTCATATCCATCTTGGGTTGCAAACAGCAAGATTTAATCTTAATTTGTAGCTTAGTATTATTCTATTGGGTATATATGTCATATTTTTAGAAACAAATCCTCTATCCATGGGTTCTTAGGTTGCTTCCATAAACTGACAACAGTAAGACGAAAGTAAACATAAAAGGTACATATACCCATTCAGTTTAGTATTTTTGCCTTGTCAGATAGATAACTAAGAGCAAACACTCTGCACAGTATGGCAAATTTAATTGTATATTGTGAGAAGCTCCATACTGTTTTCTATAGGGACTGCACTGCCTGACGTTTCCACCAGTAGTAGAAAGGATTCTTTGTGCTGTCTTTAACCCATTGTGCTACCAGGGAGGGCCCACATGTAGATTTTTTTTTTTTAAATATTGTTAAAACAGCCTTAGGAAATTAATGTGGCTTTTGTAGGTCTCGAATTTTCTCCCTTCTTTACAGTGTTATGCCAGCACTATAAACATATTTTTAAATTGTAGAATTTTTAAGCATTTAATTTTCTACTGTCTCCTTTTACCTGATCCACAGCTTGAGAAATAGAAATGCACCTGTTTTCTCTTAGCTTTGTTTCTATAAATGTAAGGAAAAAGAAATCAATAAATTAGGTAGCCCATGGGGCCCTCTCTTGTGGTGCAGTGGGTTGGAGTGCTGCACTGTAAAGCTAAGCTAAGTTGTGGCTGCTTTAGTGCAAGTTCAATTCCCACCCTGGAGCAGATCTACATGGTGCAGCAGACCTCTCCTGTCTAGCCTACTGCTCCCCTCAGCAGCGTACTGACTGTTCTGATCTGACTGTTCTGTTCCTCATTCTGTCTCTAGTGAATCCTCTCACACCTCTGGCCTATACCCAATTTATTTATACATATATAAATAAATCATAAAAAATTAGGTAGCCCACGCCCTTCATCTATAATTAGAGAATATATCTGTAAGCCACAGCATCTTTTTAAAATGCTTATTCTGATTGAATATTCTACATTTATTTAACGATAAGAATACACTGTTTTTTTTTTTTTAGTACTATTATTGTATAGTTTATATTGAGTGACAGTGGTATGCAATGCCAACTACAATTCAGAGGTATAGCTTCATACTTCTTCATACCCATGTTGCCGATTCTCATCTACCATGAAGGCACCCATGGTCCAGCACTATGTTCACTGTGCCACCTCCATATTTTGTTCCCTATACACCTTCTCTCCCTCTAGAAGCCCCAATGCTGCAGCCAGATTTCAAGGGTTTGTTTTCACTGTTTCTTTTCTATATTACATGTTTGTGTGAAATCATGTAATATTCCTTTTAAATTGTCTGACATTGCCAATGTTTCCATTCACTAATCAACATTCTGAGAAGCAAAAGTTCTAAAATTACCTAATTGAGTAATCAACCTTTATATTATCCTGAAATTTCCACTTAGGTCTACTTTCAGTCAAAGCCTGTGCCGATGACTAAGAAGTCATGAAATTAATTGATAAATGGAATGTCCAAATGAGAGCCAGGGGCCATTAAGAGAGAATAACTTATGCATGAATACCATGCTGACAGCTTGGTAATGTAAATGTATAACCACAAATACCATCTTCTGCAAAGCAGCATCTTAATACCTAGAATGGTAAAGCTTGGAAAGGTAAGTATAAGAATTCTCAAAATAACTGATAAAAAATATGAGATCTTAACTTCAAGGAATTAATCTCTGTACTAGCATGTAGACATTCCTCTACTGCACACTGATATATCCTTTTAAAGTTTTATTATTTTTTATTTTTTAAAGATTTATTTATTTATTCATACAGAACTGGGGTAAAGGCCAGAGATGCGGAGGGCGAGAGGATTCACCAGAGCCGGAACAGGGAGCAGAACAGGCAGATCGACAAAGTACACTGCTGAGGGGAGCAGCGGGCGGGCCAGGAGAGATCTGCCAGGCCATGTGGTCACCTCCGGGGTAGGCCGGGGTCGAATTCATGCAGAACTGGCTTTTTAGTGCTGTGTTTTAACCCGCTGTGCCACCAGGGAGGGCCCTATTTTCATTGTTTGTTTTTTTTTTTATCAATTTACCATGTTCATGTATGAAAAAAAATTTTATTTGTTCTTACCTTGAAGCAGTTATTCTTATTCTTAGCCAGTGGTTGCCCCACTTGAAATAAGAACCTTGTTCTCATTGATGAAGTTATAATTCTTGCCTGAATTATTCTGTAACAGAGGTATTTTTTTTTCTTTATCTTAGAAAAAGAAATCTACTCAACAAAATAACACCTTACTGAATGTACCATAATATCTTCACATTATACATCTAACAAAGGTTCTGATATCTAAGATCTACACACACATGCACATGCACATACAACCATACAACTGAAAAAAAAGGAGAATGAAGAACCCAATCAAAAATGGGCAGTGTTACTAAATAAACACTTCTTCAAAAAATGCATACAATTGGCATACAGACACATGAGAAATAATGTTTGCTGTGAGACACCAAGGAAATGCAAATCTAAACCACTATGAGATACCACTTCAGTCTAGTAAAAGTGGCCAAAGTACAAACAAACCAAAAACTGCAAAAACAACAAATGTTGGGGAAGTTGTGCAGAAAAAGGCACACTGTTGGTGGAAATGTAGATTGCCCAGGCTCTGTGGAAAACAATACAAAGGTTTCTCAAAATATTAAAAATTAGATCTATTATATAGTGGAACAGCCCAACATGCAGCTATCTACCCAAGGAATGGAGGAATAATAATGTGAAGTGACATATTATGCATTCTTATGTTTACTACAGCACTATTTATAATAGCCAGGTTATGGGAACAATCCAGGTGCCCATGGGGAAATTAAGATCTGGCACATATATACGATGGAATGTTGAGCTATAAAAAGATGAATTTGTGTCATTTGTGACAATAAGGATGGAATTGGAGAAGCTATGCTAAGTGATATAAGTCAGAGGAGGAAGCTTAATATCTAATCATTTTATTCTTACACTGACTACAGAGAAACAAAACAAAGAATGTAAAAAAAAAAAAGGAACAAAAACAAAGTCTAGAAATAACTGAAGAACAGAGGCTGCTACAGGGGAAGATGGGGAAGGAAGAAAGTTGGGAGGGAACCAATGGAGTATGATGCTCTGCGGTGGGTGTAGTGAGCCTATAGATAAATACATTTGAAATAGGACTTCAGACTGCCTACACTCTCACTGATTTCTACTTCTTCAACCAGAGATAGAACGTATACTCAGTGATATAAACAAATGTGACCTCACAAAATTAAATGCATGATTACGAAAATAAATTTAAATTTATTTTGTGTCAAAAACAATGCTACTGTATCTAGATTTTGAATTTTGAAAAAGTAGACCAGTGTTACCCCACTTTGGATAGATAATTTAACAAATGGTATGAACTCTTTAAGCATATATATTTATAACAAGATTCAAAGAATGGGAAGTTGAACAAGAACTGTACTTCTGTCCCTACTTTCCCTGCATCCAGGTGCCTTAAAAGACACAAATTGCATGAAATGCACTCTACACATTTTTCACCTTCCTGTTTATCATCAGATGAGAAGTTGTATAGCTCTTAATTCATATTACTTTAAATCTAGGTCCTCTTGGGTCCTCCCTGGTGGCTCAAGGGTTTAAAGTGCAGCAATATGAAGCTATACAAAGCCACTGCAGCAGGAGTTTGACCCTTAACCAGAGAGCTGACCCACGTGGCATGGCAGACCTCGCCAGTATTGCCAGCTATGGCTGCTCCCTTCAGTGGTGAATTTCATTCATTCTGCATGTTCTGGTCCCTACTGTGTCTCTGGTGAATCCTATCACACACACACCCACTGCACCTCTGACCTGTACCCCAATTCGTGTATGTATAAGTAAATAAATATTTTAAAAATAAATCTTCTCTCTCTAGCTGCATTCTTTGAGATATTAATCACTTGTAATCAGTTCAGCCACTCTATATCATACACATACACCAAAAATGCATTTTCTATATTGTGACCATATTTATCTTCCAAAGTAACTCTGCTTATGTTTCTCTTTTCCTTATAATTTTTCTTCCTAGAGGATGGCTGTAAATAATTTAGCATGACATGAAAAAAAAAATCATTTGAAATATGACTTCAGACTGTCTACACTCCCCCTGGTTTCTATTTCTTCACCCAGAGAGAGAAAGAAGCATCATTACTATCAGTCAGCTCTGGGCATCCTGTATCTCAATGATGTATTTGCCAAGGGTTTTTGTCACAACCATGGAATACAAGGTGCAGCTGGTGCTTAAAGCACCATCAACTGTGGAAGAGAATGTCAATGGTTGATTAAAATTAATGAAGTCATCTCTGCTTAGGCACAGAATTAGGTTTAATTTCTGAATCTCACTTCTTTACATGCATCTCAATCTCACCAGGTGTGTGGTAGACTGCTATAATAATACTCCTAGTTAACGATACCTCCCTTTATATCTCTTCTTTTGTAGAAGCACTATGTTAATCCTTTTCATCAAGAAGTAGAGTTATTTGTGACCACTCTAAATTAAGGGCAATCTTGCAACTTGCTCCGACAAATGGAATGTGGCAGAAATAATGCCATATGACTACTCAAGTAAGTTTTAGGACTCTTAAAAATTTTGTTTTCATCCTCTAGAAACTATCCTGACATGTTTATGCTTTGGGGCAGACTGAGTGAAAGATTACATAGAGATCAAAGATCCAACTGATGCAGGTGAGTCTAATTGATCCGTTAGCTGAATGTAGCTATCTGGAAAAAAAAAAAAAAAAAAAAAAAAAAAAGCGAGACAAGCAGAAGAACTTACCTGATACATAAAATTGTGAGGAGAAAAACAACTGTTGTTTTAGGGCATGTATGCTTGGAGTGATTTTTTTTTTTTTAAACAGGGGTTAGATAACAAATACAGCAAGTGACAATTACACATAATGATTGTACCACTTCTAGGCCAAATCCATAAAGCTCTCCTATGATTATACTTTCCAGATTCATGGCTATCCCTAAGTTGCTAGAGTGGAGATGATTCTCAATAAGATTTCAGACAATAGGTAAAAAAAGATGACAAAACCCTCTGAGGCTAGCCGTAACTGATTGGCTTTGAACTATGGTCCAGGAAAGCACTCGTATTTGATCAGGAGATAAATTCCAGACACATTTTAGCATTGTACATTTTCAGTCCATGTATTATAGAACTTTGTACGTACTAATTACAATGCCAGCAATAAATAGTACCAGTGCTGCACTTGTTAATCTAATATCTACTTTCAGAAGGATTTCATTTATGAATGAATAACAAAAACTGGACTTTAGTTATGCAGTTATATTGAAAATGTAAGTTAATATTTCACATGAAAAAAAAAGTCACATATACTGGAAAACCATTGAAAAATCAGGAGGGTAAAACATGTATCCATAATTCAAACACTAGAATTATCCACATGTTAATTATTCACACATGTATACTTCATTCTATATATACATTTGTTTTTTAATTTAACACTGTATTATTAACAATTCACATAATTATTCAGAACTGTTCTAGGGCAGAACCCTCAAACCTGTACCCTCTAACTGGGTCCTAACATCTGTCATATTTAAACTAAACATACCCTAGTGTGTAAGAGATTCATATGAAAGAAATGTAATACACTTAGCATGCAATAAAGAGAAAAGGAAGAATATCGTTAAAATAGTTCCCACAGGAAATACCCAAAGTTACTTAAACTTCCATTGGCAAATGTTTAAGAAGGCTGGCCCAAAGCAGGGACACTGAGGCCCGAAAGCCTGCCCCAATGTGCCTTCTGGTGGGGAGCCATTACAAAGAGCCAGAAGAGGACAGAGAAGTCTGGAAAGAAAAGAGCAAAATCTAAATAAAGAAAAAGGCCGCCATTATCAACTTCCCCACAGGTCTCTCGTCTGTGCCTTCCATGTTCTACTAGACTATGGTTTGCCATCCAAGACCAAAAAAAAAAAAACAAAAAAAAAAATAAAAAAAAAAAAAACAGCTTCTTAAGTCTTTCTGTTCCATGTACCTCAGCTATGTGTTCTTCTTCAGTTTCCTCAGTCTTTTCTAGCTTCATCCCTCTCCCCAATTCCACCTTTCTTATAGTGGGACAGGGAACCTGAAACTTCTTTCCCTAGAGATCATTACCCTATGACTAACCACATGTTAAAGTGACTGTAGCATACTCCATCTATTGGATATCATATAACTTATTTTTTTTACTTATTTTTTTTTTTTTTTGGTAGCATCTGTTTATGGTATCATTCATTTCTGGTTGTTGTCACATAGACCATTCTCAAAGGTGTGAGATGGTATTTTATGGTATTTTATTTTGTCATGGTTCTTATTCACTTGTCCCTGATGATTAGTGATGATGACCTTTTTTTAACTTTTTTTTAATATGTATATGTATGTGTATACATACACACACACACACATTATTTTTATTTATGTATAAAAGTACTGGGGTGTAAGCCAGAGGTGCAAGGTGCATGTGTGAAAAGATTAACCAGAAAATGGAGAGCAGAACATGTACATCTACTGAAATACATTGCTGAGGAGAGCAGCAGGTGACACAAGAGAGATCTGCTACTCCATGTAGGTTAGCTCCCTGGTCATCAGGATCAAACTCATGCTGCAGTGGCTGTGGAAAGCTTGATAGCTCTGTGTTTTTAACCTTTGTGCCACCAGGGAGGCCCATTGAACATTTTTATAGTATGGCTATTTCATATCTGTTGTCTTCATTAGAGAAATGTTTATTTATCTCTCTCATTTTTGATTGGGTTAATTGCTTTCTAGTTGTTTAGCTGCATGTGTACTAACTGAAAAACAAGGATAATCAGGTGTGGATAAAGCTGGGGTTGGAGTGTCAGAGGAAGGAACCCAATGGAACTTAGTAGAGCGTTACTGGGGCACTGTAAGTGGACATGTTGTGAAAATATACTTTTGTTAAGGTTTAAGCCTATAACTCTCTCAAGCAGATATGATGATGTACAATGCCTTACCTCAAAAATATAATTTGAAAAAAAAAAAAAAAAACGTATGAGGATTCCAATTTATCTGAAGGCTCATTGACACTTGTAGTTTTCATGTTTTTATTCATTGGTATCCCATTACTATTCTGATTTACATTTCTCTTGAGAGGAATAATGTTGAGACTGTTCATGTGTTTGCTAACCATATGCTTGTAATTCTCTGGAAAAATGTTCATTTTTTTTCTTAACTTTATTCATTGTGTGCATTATCTATTATACACAATGTATAGCACATGATATATATTTTATGCATATAAATCTACATGATTTATTAGATTTCATATAGCAAAGACATTTATTTGTATTTTGATAGTGTTACTATGTAGCTATAATTTATTTCTTATAATGCCTCATAGCAATTTTATTCATACAAATATTGTCAAATATAGATATGTACAAAATTATGAAAATAATATAAGACATTCAAAATAATATTATTTTATTTCATTTTTAATTAAATATCTCCAACTTTGGTTTCCCTTTCTTACATAAAGGAAAAACAATTACATTTCAAGGGAAAATTATTACTTCTTATTCAAATTATCCTCAAGGCCTTTCCTCGAATTTTGTAAAATATTATCAAAGTTAAGAAGTGGATAACACATCTGCTTATTTGGAGATAATCTAATTCATAGAGTTACCTTTTATCTCAAATGACAATTTCATAACCATGTGTTGGAATTATTTTGTTATTAACAAGTAAATATATCTGCTTTCTTTTTTCTACTAGAGATCTTCAGACATAAAAATGAACCTTAATCAAACAACTATTTTCATACTTACAAGGCTAGATAATACAAAATTTTGCTTATTAATAAAATATTATATTAAGATCACATTTACTAATACATGTTTTACTTGGAGCATGAACTCTGTACTTAACAAAATTTCTCGTGTTTTGCTAATACCACTCAACAATACATATGTATGTGAACAAATGCTAGTTTACTTAATATTGAATGACCTCAAAATTAAAACTTGGCTGCTAAGATAACACCTTTGCTATGGATATCCATAAATTTATTCAATTTCATCAGTTAAGTTTTGTTGTAAATGTCTTAAGATTTCAATACTTGTCTTCATTTTCATTTATAAAAGTATCTACCTCTCAAGAACCTCCCCTAGCTCTTTACTCCTAAATACTCATCATGATGATCACACTCAGCCTCATTCTATCCTAGGAGCTCTTGAGTACCAATTCTTTTCAAGCCTCAACATGTTCTTTTATTCTTTGTTTTTTCCAGTGTTCCTTACCAAGCCTTAACTTACCCTCCCTCAAACTTGCATTTCTACATAAGTCTGCTTGGGGAAAGAACTAAAAAAATTTCTCGATCTTTCTGAAGTGTCACTTCTAGCTTGACACAATTCCCTATGACTGTCAGCACTACTTGGACACTTAACTATTTCATGGATGTATGATTCAGAAAGACTCCACATTTAATATTCACCACTCATACAAGATTTCTAACATAAAAAAATCAAATTCTGGAGGATAAAAATACCATTAGGGAGAATTTTTCCAAGATAATATATACAAACTCAATGTCATATGATTGAATCAAAGAAACAAATGATATTAATATTAAAAATCATAGTATATATAATTTAATAGTCATATTGTTAGTGTCCTTTCTAAGCCATTTCTATCAAATAGCTTGTAAACTACTGAGTTCGATATCCGCCTGTCCCGGAGGTGACCACATGGCATGGCAGACCTCTCCTGACCCGCCCGCTGCTCCCCTCAGCAGTGTACTTCGTTGATCTGCCTGTTCTGCTCCCCACTCTGTCCCTGGTGAATTCTCTCACCCTCCGCATCTGTAGTCTGTACCCCAGTTCTGTATGAATAAATAAAAAAATCTTAAAAAAAAAAAGCATCACTGTAATATGTATCATCTTAAAAAAAAAGACGGGGATAGTAGTCACATTCGCTGTCACTATAAAATAAACATTGTATTTTATTGCTAAAAATTGTCTATGACAGACATTATCAATATTTAAAGTTTTACAAAGTGAATAGCTAATAGATGTAGTTTCCTGATTTGTATTCATAGGTTGTAGCCAATTTCAAACTTTTCAAGTATACTTCATCTGAGTAATAATAATAAATAAAATAATTTGGGTAGTAGTTCCTGTGGAATGATATCACTGTACTTTATATGTGCAAAGGTGTAGAGAACAGCTTATTGTAATGGTTAAGATGCAAATAAGTTCTAGGAAAAAAAAAAACATTCTTTAAATTTGGCTAAATGATTTTTAAAAAATGCTTAACAAATGGCATCCTAGAATAGAATGAATTTTAAGATGATCACTTAGCATTGTGGGACCTCCCTGGTGGTTGGTGCACAGGGTTAAAGTTTAGCACTATGAAATTAGTCATAGCAGCTTCAGTGCAAGTTCCATCCCCAGTCAAGGAAGTGACCCATATGTCCTTGCAGACCTCCTGTCTCTCCTACTGCTCCCCTCAGCAGGGTACTGATCAATCTGCCTGCTCTGCTCCTCACTCTATCTCTGGTGAATCCTCTCACCACCCCTGCATCCCTGGTGTACCCCAGTTCTGTATGCATAAATAACTAATTCTTAAAAAAAAATAGAATTCAGCATACAGTTTCAATTCTGATTTCCTGAATTACATACTTACATTGGAAAATTGTTATTTCCTTTATGGAAGGCAAACATCAATGGAGATCTGGTATGTTTTAAATATCTTGGTACCAAATGAAATAACAAATTTGAAAAATTCATGATTCTTTTGAAACTTACAAGGCATATAATTCCAATTACCAATAAGTGTTTCTCTCACATAGAAATATTTGTATTAATGTTGCAGTGAAATTTAATTATATAGGTATAATCATACTTATATGAAATATATGTAAACGGTTTAGAGATGTTCTGGACCTGTTTCCTAGCAGCTTATGTATGAGGTACAGTTTTTGCGAGAATTCTGCATCATTTTGAGCCATGAAACTAATCATGATGATCATCTTTATAGAGACAATGTTAAATGCTATACATCAGGCATTTTTCCCTTCTCAAGCTGAGTGTTAAACATTTACCAGCATATCATCTCTGGCAGAGTTTATTATTTGTACGTTTCAAGAATATCTGATAATTTGTGTTAGCTAATGACTGAGGTACATTGCCTAAGAGCTAACACAAGTTTCCAGCCACAGCCAGGGAGTTGACCAACATAGCCCTTGCAGACCTTGCCTGTCTTTCCTGCTGCTCCTCGCAACAATGTGTTTCAGTCAGTCTGCCTGTTCTGCTCCCCACTCTGTCTCTGGTGAATCCTCTCACGCCCCTTATCTTCTGGCCTGTACCCAGTTAATTAATAAATATTTTGGCCCCTAGGCTCTCCCTGGTGGTGCAAAGGATTATAGTTCAACACTTCAAAGCTAGTCAAAACTGCTTCAGCCTGAGTTTGATCACCAGGCCGGGAGGTAATTCACATGGTGTGGCAGACCTGTCCTGGCCTACCTGCTCTTCCTCTCACCTGTGTACTTCCTGGATCTGCCTGTCCTGCTCTACTCTCTTTCTCTAATGAATCCGTTCACTGCCTCTGCACCTCTGGTCTGTACCCCATTTCTATATGGATAAATGAATAAATCTAAATAAAGGAAAAAAAAAAAAAAAAACAAACTAAAAAAAAAAAAAAAAAAAGCTAAATTGACTTGCATCCTTATCTGGAAGTTTCAGTTTAAACCTTTAAAAGAACAATAGCAGAAGTTGCAACTTATGTTAACAAGTCATGCAATATCAGTTACTTCCATTGATCCACCACTGTTCTTGGTCTAAAATAATTCCATTTTAGCATGGGTTACAATAAATAAATATTTGGTCATGGGTCAGAGCTTGAACTGTAAAACTAAAGGGGTTGACACTCCTGTTTTGTTTTTATAGTTTTGAGCTGAACCAAATAACCCATCATGAATTAATATAAACACATTCAGTGGTTAATTTACAATAAAGATAATTTGAGAAGTTATGGCCAATATATCAGTATCAGAATATGATTTATAATATTACACAGTAATTGAGTACAAGGATTCATATTACATATTTAGTCATTCTGTGTTTTAGTTTCTCCAATGTTGGAACATTATTATAACCATGTGATAAATTAGTACATATAAAATAATAGGAGATAAATTAATCAAATTGAGTTCCACTTAAATTCCCTTTATTATTTTTATTATCAAATGTTGAATACACTATTTTCAGAAATAATATTTTTAAAAAAGAATATAGTTTATTGCAGATCCAAGTAAAATTGAATGTGTTGTTTCACGCCATCATTTATGAAAGTATGCAAGGTATGTACATTAGCAGACGTGTTGTTTATTTTTGTTTTCTTATTATTGAGGAAACGTTATCTTACAATATGATATGAGTCAGGGGACTAAGTTAACCCCTCTTTTGATGTAGGTCACCAAGCCACAACCACCAACAAAGTACTATTTTTCATTCTCCCTGTAGGAACTCAGGACCCCTCCCCTCTTCTCCTCACCTCCACTCTCCCCTTTAGTAACCTTAATTCTATAATCATATAGAATTTCTCAATCTTCTGCAAATGAGTAAAATGATATTTTAAAAGAAAAGTGTCTAAAATTAACCATAATACAATTGGCATTTTAAAGTTAAACAAAGAATAAATGCCTATATCAAATGTATCATTCATATTTACTATGACTTTAAAAAGCTTACATATATATATATGCATATATATATATATATATATATATATGTTTGCATTATATACACATGAATGGAAGATAGAAAAAAAAATATCTCATTTCCTATCCCTTTTCATTGGTTGAGTATCTGTAAGAACTAATTTTACACATCAGTTTTTACATAACTGAAAATTATAAATTTAATAATCCTTGACATTTTGATGATATATTGCTCATATTAATAAAGTAATTTTAACTTATTTGTGATTTTCATTATTCTCCTGTTATATATATATATATATTTTTTTTTCCTTTTTCTAACCTGCCCATCATTACTCTAACTTAGTATTTAACAGGGAAGTTTATATTATTCATTGTTATGAAGAAAAGGTTTACCATTTACTTTGTATCTAAATATTTTCCAGTAATCTCCCCAATCTCCTCTTCTATGTTGGACTGCCTTTTGATATCTTCTTCTTGCCTTTCCATTTCTTCTTATATCTATGCTTTGTCTTCATATTGGGAATATATTTCCTTTACTTTATAGACACTATGTGAGCTTTACTTCTGTTTTCTATAAAGCATGTTATTTAGATATATGCTACACCTTTTTTTTTTTTTTTTTTTTTGCTTGTTCACTTTCTCTTATCATCCCACAAATCATTTCTTGGTCCTTCCCACTTTTAACTTTTCATACTATTTCTATCATTTCCTCTTCATTCTCAGAGAAATGGTTTCCTTTGTATCCAAGTTTAAATATAAGAAAATATAATGTTTATTGCTTGTAGGCTTTCCTAATTACTTATCTGGAGTATATTTGTAGACAGTCATGGAAGCAGCTACTAAACATATTAACAATTCCATTGCCAAGCTTGTTGTTTATTGGTTACTGCTCTCAACATCTATAATATTCCTTATTTTATAGGAATCTGGAAACCTGAATACTTTACTTCAATTAATATTTACCATCATGATTATTTAAATTTTATCTGGAAACAATATTGAGGAATTGCAAAATGGTAGTGTGGAACAAGTCCTTTCATTTTCTGCATGTCATGGTTCCTCTAGGATATGACAGCAGAGATGGAAATCTATTAAATGTTGTCAATTTTCTTGATGATTTACTTTTAGAAATTAAAAAAAAAATCTTATGATCAAAAATAGGCTTTGTACCCCAGCCTTATGCAATGGCCCTTCCACCATAAAACTAAAAATAAAAATAAAAAGCCATTATCTGTCTGGTAGACTTGCCATTAATTTCCTTCAACTTATGTATAGTTTTGCATTTATTGACAAGAAACAGAGGAGCCCTTTGTTCACTGCCAATGAAGTCACAACTTTTGGATAATAAATAGTATATCCCCTCAATATCCATAATGTTAATATTTTCAGGTACTTTAAGTCATGAAGATAAAATAGTCTTATGTCTTAGGAAGTACACATCATTGGTGAGGCATTATTCTGCCTGACACAAAAAGGTATGATTCATAATTCCTGTCCTTGATTTATTCCTTCCTTTCTCCTTTCTTGTAGTATTATTTTTTCTACTGTTATTTTCTACCAGGTTCTGAAGCATTTGAGTGTAAAACTTGTCTTATATTATATTTCCAGTAATTATTACAATGTCTGATAGTTGGACAAAACGAAAATAACAAGGACTCCTTTGTGGCTTAGGGATTAAGTATCAGCACTACCACCACTGTTGTGTGAGCCATCCTTGGTCAGGGAGGTGACCCACATGACCTCTCTTTCTCACCAACTGCTCCCCACAACAGTGTATTTCAGTGCATCTGCCTGTTCTGCTCCCCACTCTGTCTCTGGTGAACCCTCTCATGGCTCGTTTCCCCCTGGCTAGTGCTCTACTTCTGTATGCAAAAATAAATAAAATAAAATCTTACAAAATAAAAACAAGTTAAATTCATTAACTTACAAAATAATAATAATTGAAAGAACAGCCACTAATTTTCATAAGTTGTTTTGTTTTGTATCTGTTCTGGTTGGAGTTTTTGTAATGTGGTAAAAATAGAACAGTTGACAAGGCAAAGATGTTTGCTGCTTTTATGAAGTTTAGAAATTACTAATGAAAAAAAATGTACTTTGAATTGTTTACATGTGAGAGAATCAGAACCATCTAAGTAGATACCTAATAAATTCTGATTTTCTTCTTCTTCAAAAAATAAGCTAATAAGCTCTAATTTTATAAATATTAATGGGGTCAGATTTTAAAGTAATTTTGTAAATAAAAAAGTCAAAACATGGTATTATTATGTATGAAAGCAGTAAATATATATTTTTTAATCTGTGTAATAAATTTTCACTCAGTCTCCATTCCATTTTGTAATGTGCAAATGTTGCTTGTTTGTTTGTTTGTTTGTTTGTTTTAACTTCTACTGAAATGGAAGCATTACTTTTATGTGATCATTTTAGTCCCCTAAGCACCAATTAATCTCTCCAATCACATCCTCTCTCCTGATGTAATTCGGTAGGCAGTGCATTAAGGGCTTTCTTCCTTTTGCGACACCATGGTGATTTGTCTGTATAGATTGAATGAATGGACAACCATTATAGTTTTGCAACTAGATCCCCATCATGCTCAGAGGCCAAAGGACAAGGAGGCTTTGTTGGAACTAAGGAATGACAGCCTCTTGTTGACAATTTCTCTCCTGTGAACTGCTCCAGTGAGGCCTGATCCACTCACGGCTCCCTGGAATCAACAGGTCCACCAGCCTGCCCAAACTTGAGTATAGGCAAGTTTGGGTTTTTCCCTCTTTTATAACTGGCTTTGGGTTTCTAAAATGAATCCATCAGGAGTGAGCAAATGGAACTAATAAATGGAAATTAAATGGGCCAATCAGATTCAAACTTACTTCAGTTGAGTTAATTATATCTATTGAAAATGCAAGGTGGACTGATTGTTGATAAATGGTCCAATCAGATGTTTAGAATTGAAATATGCCAATCGGGCTTATAGGGTGGATGACCCTGAGGGAGATATAAGACAGAGCATGATCCAGCTTAATAAATTCTTCTGTGGGTTTCAAAGTTAAAAAGGATTCATTAGACTACCTTTGAAGAAGTCAGTGAAGAGAGAAGGACATATTCCACTACGTTCAAAGATGTCAGCAGCCCATCTTCAAAGAGGAAGCATTTGCAGACCATCTTGGAAGGATTTTGCTCCCAGTTTTTTGAAAATAGAGATGCAGATAACTGTCCACCTCTGTGGGATTTACTAGATCTTTGTAGACTTCACAGACTTCCAGGCCACCACACCTCTGTATAGCTTCTCAGAAACTCAACTGGTGACATGACCCTGGCCTTGCTGCTGCTATCACCTGCAAATAGCAATGTTAGGCTTGACCCAACATCTCCAAGAGCTGACCGCAGCATTTGGTATTCTAGCGCCACCTCCCACTGTCGTTGAGTTTTCTGTCTGATCTAACATGCTGCCCAGCCATGAGACAGCTGCTGTAGGATGTTGACATATCACCTCATCTTCCACGAGCAAACTTTACTTGGAAAATGTGCATATTGTGAACACTATCTGGTTGAGATAGCCACTCACTCTTTCCCCAATATCCTGTTTTTTATCTAAACCATATTTTTGTTGGGTCCTGAGATTGAGTGAAATTGCAGTTGTGCAGATGGGTGTGAAACCACTGACAATGGCCTGTCCCCTCATGCTGGTCACTGTCCGTTGTGATTATTTTAGATTCCTCTAAGAATATTTTGCATATTTCAGTTGGCTCTATCCAGACAACTTTAATTAAATGTATTAGGATCCAATCATTCTTCACAGAGAAATAGAGAAAAGGACATGATATATCCCCCCATATGTTTTTGTAAGAGCCTAATACACACTAACCCCCTTGCTAAATGCTGTATATACAACTACACTCCTTTTTATATGTTGTTCAGCCTACTGTGAAATACACAGACATAAACTGGCTCTTTCTTAACAGTACAGGGAGTCTTATGAAAACAATTATAGATAATAGGTTTTCAATAATCCCTGCTACACTCAAATCACTGGAAAATCTGTAGTTTCCATTAAAAGTGAAAAAATTGGCAATGTTAACATGCCCTTATCTATAAGCAATGGTAATGAAACCGAGCAAATGCTTGGAAACTTTCTCTAATTTGTCAGTTTGAAATTTCTCTTTAGCAAAATTGAGAAGAGTAGCAAATTAAAAGAAATTTTGGGAAGGGATAAGTAGAACAATGATATGAAAGAAAAAAAATAACTATAGTAACTTTTATCATTTGAATGCCGATTTTAGCATAGAGCTATTGATGGAAAGCTGTGTATTTCAGTATTAGAGAGTACATTTCTCTTTGTCTTATAGGAACTGTTTGAAATCCGGAAGGACACTTGAAAACTTTCTATATACTTACAGTTTGTCAGTTACATTTGAAAGCTATTACTAATATTAGAAAGAATAACCTTTAACTCTCTCTGATAACATTGATAACATTGTTTTATTTCAATGTTTCTGTGAAATACTTCCAAATATAGATGACCACATCTCTTTTGTAAAGATAGTTTGAGTCATATTTAATTATAACTAGACTTCTTAATATCATAGCAATGGGTTTCTTTAAGCAATTAAAATTCTGAAGAAAATACAGAAAACTCAAATGGGAGTGACTTTTGTCATTGAGTGGTGGACATTATGTTACAAGTGATCATAGCATGAATAGGTTAACTAAGAAGTTCAGTGGATCTCCAAAAAGAAAAGTACATGGAATTCTTTTGAAAGCTATCAAATACAATCGTTTAATTACCACACTATTTGCCCTAAATAAAATGCAATGGTTTAATACAGAAAGATAACACAGATTTCAGTTACATTGATATAGGCATACAATTTGCATTATTTCCCAATAAATTAACATTTTGGGAAATTCTGAAATTTGACTTTGCATTGATTATATGCTACTTTTACAAATCATTTTATTATAAAAATATCTTGATTTTTAAAGATTACCTATCTAATACTATATTTGAATTTATTTTACATATGTGTACTTCTTTCAGTAGTAAGAATGACATTTTCCAGTTTTTGAAATATGAAGTTTTTTTGTTGAATTTTTAGATGAATTTCTTAATCTTTCTACTCTTTAAATGTTATATGGTATATAAATGTTAAATATATATAGTAAATGTTATATATATATATATATATACACATACATATATACATGTTTTATATATATATATATATATATATATATATATAAAGTTATTATAATGTGTGTGTGTGTGTGTGTGTTTCATGGGAGTGTTGTATGATGCCTGAGCATAAAGAATGTTAAATATTGCCTGACACAATGTATTTACCTACTTACAAGAAGTCATCATTAGGGATACCTGTCATGAAAGTAGATACTGTTTTCCATTTAGTTTGAATTATTTTTCTGAATATATTAATTCTTAAGATATAATAAATTTCACTTCATATTTAATACAGACATTACTAAATTAAAGTAAGAACTTGTACATGTAATTAGACTGCATTAGTATAGAGCTATACAATCATAGGATGATATACATTTAAGATTATTTAGTTTCTCAGCTAGCTTTTATAAGGTCCCCTGCCTACAAAACTTGTCCATAGGAAATAAACTAGACAAATCAGAGTATAAGTTTCATGATTTAGATTTAGGTTAAGATAAAAAGGTTTAGTTAGGTTAGTTTAAACTGAATTATCTGGCCCTCCCTGGTGGTGCAGCGGGTTAAAGCACAGCACTAAGAAGCTTAAGCCACTTCTGCATGAGTTCGATTCCCATCTGCCCCGGAGGAGACCACATGGCGTGGCAGAACTCTCCTGACCCGCCCACTGCTCCCCTCAGCAGTGTGCTTCCTCGATCTCCTGTTCTGATCCCCTCTCTGTCTCTGGTGAATCCTCTCACCCTCCGCATCTCTGGCCTGTACCCCAGTTCTATATGAATAAATAAATAAATCTAAACTAAATTATCTGTCTCTTATTAAATCTATGACAATGAGTAATCAATATCCTTCTGGACCCTTTCAGGGATCCTTCCACAGTCTATTCAAGGGGCTAAGGGAACTTCCTAGCCATTCATCACAAATTGACATTTCTTTCATCAGTGAACATATGGACTCATTAGAAAAGCAAAATGTCAAGGCTTAAACTATTCCATTATCACAAGATGATTTATTACAAAGATGAAAACAAGTACAAGATATTTGTCAGTTTTTATATTTTATATTATAGCATAAGATTATCTTTCATCTATTGTCCTGTAATGTGAATATTAGAGAAAAGAAGTCTTTTTTTTTTTTTTGGTACCACAGGAGGAAAAGGAAAGGTTATGATTGCTTTGCTTATAATCATTTTGGATTAAAAAGGGGGATTTACCTCAACCTAAGGGCAAGAAATATTAAATATTGGTTCATGAAACTATAATGACATACAATCTTACTTGTACATTTTAAGACAAGATAAGAATTTTAGGACTTACTATAGACTTCCACATATTTCAAATTTAGAAAATTAACACCAAGGTATTTTAAAACCAGTACAGATTTTAAATATTTCTTGAAAATGTTGTTGAGCTAAAGAGCTTTGTAGATTGTTCTCTTTGAAATTAATTTATTGAAACCCCATGCACTTTATTTATTGACCTAAGCTTACTCTATTAAATACTTTGTGACTGAGAATTAGATGTATTTCCACAGTTTCTGGTATTGATTTTTCCTAAAACATGAAACATGTGAAGGTAATGAAGAGATTAACTGTGACTTGGCAAATAGGATCATTGAATCACTGATTCCTTTAGGGATTCCAAGAATAAGAATCTATAGGGACAAACACATGTGGAATGGAAGTCAGGATATGAGTAACCATGTTGCAACAAAGAAAAATTAAACCAGTGGGAAGGGTAGAAAAGACTGAGAAATAGTAAAGCAGGGTCCATTTGAGTTCCCCAGGAATGATACCTACCCTCCCCCTACTAAGTCCCTAAGGCTTCCTTCCCCATGGTTCCGGCCCAGGAAGGAGAGAACGCAGCTTACTCCCCCAAACAGTGAGGAATATCTGGGCAGCCAATAATTAGATTTAGTAGAATGGAGAAGCATCTACTCAATCCCTGTCTTCTCAGGATTGTCTGTGCCCACTATGGTGAGCCAGGGGAAACATTTTGCCTTCCTGTTATGTGATCTTGGGTCCATGCCAGCATGCACTTGAATGAAACTATGTGGTCACAATGAACTTGCTCTGCTGTTGCTAACCCACCAAGGGGCACGCCCACCACTACATTTGCCCGAACATCGGAGATTCGGAGCTGCGAGAGAATAAAGCAGGAATCTGGGGTCTAGAGTCTGGTGTCTGTTTATTAGGACTGCCCATGGGCATATATACGGTCTGTACATATGGGGGAGGGGGGGTAAACAGGAAATGTACCCATGCGGGGTCCATGTTTGTACCAGTACTAGGGCTTCTTGCAGTTTCTGTTAAAGATAAGGTAGTGGACTACATCTGTTTGCAGGACAGAGTGCACTGTACTCTGCTGGCTTGTTTGTTGGCCTTACTGAGGAGTGTGTTCTCTCATGCACAACATTAACCAGGGTGGACAGGTGCACTTGAGGTCCTGTCAAGTTAGCCACACTTTGCCCAGCATATTTCAGTGCCCACCATAAGGAGTCAGAAGTATAGGCTTAGAACTATTGTGATTTTTGGTATTTGTTTGCTTGCATACTGGAAAAGGATAGCACCATGGGGCATAAATCTTCTGGTCTTGTGGGCTCAGGACTCCTAAACCATGAGCTTGAGATCTTAATTCCTAACCAAACATTCTGGTTGTGAGACTTCCAGCCCACACATAATGTATGTCCACAGAAGAGGCCTTTGAGAGTGGACACAGAAGTGGAAATCTTCATCATTGGTTATTTTTGCTTTTGGACCAAAAAATGAACAAAATACATGGCAACTTGAAACATGAAGTGAATATGACAACATAACGAAATAACGATTCTCTAGAATCCATCATAAAAATGTGGACCATCTTCTTATCTTATCAGAAATACATTCTTGTTACTTTATTTTGCATAGAAGAATAGTGGTGTAGGCCAGCACTGTGGGGGTGAGAGGATTCACTAGAAACTGAGTTGGGATTAGAACAGGCACTACTGAAAAACACTGCTGATAGAAGCAATGGGTGAGACAAGAGCAATGAATGAAAATAATTTGAAAATTGAATATTAAAACAAGAAGATAATGGGTTGCAAAACAAAATAACAAAAGTAGAGATTAAAAAATCTGCAGTAATCTATGTAGCAAAATAAAGCAAATAAAAGACAGAATATGTGAATTGTAGAACATAAAGCCAGAAAGAAACAGTGTCATAAGCCCACCAACAGTTCAAAACAAAAGAAAGAGTGACAGTGATGACTAGGGAGAGAACAGATAACCTATAAAGAAAACTCAAACAGCCTGACATCAGAATTCTGTGAGGAAAATGCAATAAGGGAACGAAAATACTGATTTATTCAAAATAATAAGAATGACAGTACAAGAATATATATATATATATATATATATATATATATATATATATAATTTATCTATGAATACAGAACTGGGTTACAGGCCAGAGGTGCAGGGATAATCAGAGGATTCACCAGAGATAGAGTGTGGAGCAGAAAAGGCCGACCAACCAAGTACACTGCTGAGGGAAACAGTGGGCGGGTCAGGTGAGGTCTGCGGTGCCACAGGAATCACTTCCAGGGCAGGTGAGGATCCAACTTATGCAGATGTGACTTTAGCTTCTTAGTGCTGTGCTTTAACCCGCTGTGCCACCAGGAAGAGCCAGAATATAATAAATGTTAAGATTTCCCTTCATGGGTAAAAATAAATATTTTCCAGTAAAACAGAAGCTGAAGAACTAACCAGTCTGCAATGCAACAGATATTTCAGAAATTGGAGATTCATGAGATTACCACACTTATCTATATGCCAGTGATTAATATAATAAATAATATAATATAATATATATTGCTGACATATAAATATAGGTATATGTGTGTGTTTACATTAAGTAAAACCTATAAGAAATGAAAATATTCTTAAAAAGTCTAAGATTAAATCAAGAAGAAATAGAAAACCTGAATAAACCAATAACAAGAAGAAAAAAAGTAACCAAAAGTGTTCCAGACAGTAAAAGCCTATGTTTGGATGATATCAGTAGTACATTCTACTATATCATAAATACAAAAATTGCAGGACAACATCCCTGATAAATTTTTATGAAAAATTCCTCAACAAAATTTTAACAAAACAAATTCCAAATATATAAAAAATATCATACATCATGATCAAATGGGACTTATTACAGAGACATGTTTGCTTCAAAATCTGAATTTTTTTAAATAATCAACTATAATAAAAATGTTAAGATTAAAATCATATAATCACACCAATATATGCATAGAAAGCATTTGGTAAGACTCAAAGTTAGTGTGGATAAAAACCCTAAAAATTGGATATAGATTTAACCTTTCTCATCTTAGTAGGGATTATACAAATGTTTCACAGCTCCCACAAGGTGACATGAAAGAACATAAAAGGAAGGTTCTCCAACTCTTCCCCTAATACATAGTATAGTATTATAAATTTTACTGAAAGAAATTAGGTGAGAAAAAGTTAATCTAGTCAGATGACATAACATTATTTCTGTTTGCATATGGCATGATTAGATGCATAGAAAACCATAATGACTCCAGTAAAAAATAATTGAAATAATAAGTCAATACAGAAATGTGACAGGAAACAATTTCTATATGCAGATAATAAAATGAAAATTATATCAAAAATATTCCATTCATAATTGTAACAAAATTCATGATAGGATGACAAATTTATATGAGTCTAACTATAAAACATTGTTAAGAAAAATATTTAAAAATACCAAAATAGGCCCTCCCTGGTGGCTCAGTAGGTTAAAGCACAGCACTGAGAAGTTAAAGCCATTTCAGCATTAGTTCAATCCCCATCCTGGAGGTGATCCACCTGGAGAGAGAGATCTCTCCTGATCCACCCTCTGCACCCCTCAGTGGTGTACTTCATTAGTAGGCCTGGGCCTGCTCTGCTCCCCACTCTGTCTCTGGTGAATTCTCTCAACTCCCCTGCACCTCTGGTCTGTACCCCAGATATGTATGAATAAATAAATTGATATTAAAAAAAAAAGAAATGGAAATATACACTCTGCTAATGGATTAGAAGACATGCATTGTCAAAACAGCCATCTTACTTGAAGCAATATGTGCTATATCTCTGCTAACACTACCAAAAATTATTCAGAGAGAGAACAAACATACTGAAACTTATATGAAACCACAGAAGATATTGAAAAGCTAAAATAAATGATATAAAAAAGGGATAAAGGCAGCATCACATTCAGACACATAAAACTATAACACAAGCTACAATAACAGAAATAGTTATTGGAGCACATAGCACAATGGAATAGAATTAGGAGCCCAGAAATAAAACAACAAATGTAAGCTAAATTAAGCTATAATAAAAGTGCCAACAATATGCCCTGGAGAAAAGAGTGTCCTCGGCAATTTTTTTTTTCATTAGATATATTTATTTTTAAATACATAATATAATAGTCTATTTTTACATTATTTTTGTATATTTTTACACTGCAGTTGAAATCCCTGTGAGTTTCCCATCACCAAATCACCATGTGCCATCACCATAATCCAATGTATTTCCCACATTGTTTTTGATCCCATTTCCCACTCCATCCCCATAAAATGTCTCTGGTATATAGCTGTTCATTATTATTGTTACTTTCTGACCTGGTCTTATACTCCTGCTATGAATGAAATCATCCTGTATTTTTCCTTTTCTTTCTGCATGAACTTTTCCATCCATTTTGCTGCAAAAGACATTTTTCATTGCTCAGTAATATTCCATCATTTATATGTACCACATCTTTTTAATCCAGTCATCTACTTTTAGGCATTTGGGTTGTTTCAATCTGTTCCAATTGTAAATAAAGCAGCAATAAACATGGGGGTGTAGGCATCTTTTTAAATCAGTGTTTTTTTTTTTGTTTGTTTATTTTTGTCTTTTGGGTAGATACATAGGAGTGAGATTGCTGGGTCATATGGAAGATCCATTTGTAGAAGTTTTAGGATCCTCCAAACTGCGTTCCATAGTGTTTGTACTAGTTTGCCTTCCCACCAGCATGAAGGTTCCTTTTTCTTCACATGCTCACCAACATTTGCTGTTGCTAAACATTTTTTCATATGCTTTTTGGCCATCTTCATTTACTCCTATCTATTTATCCTTGCCTTCATTAGTGTTGTGTTAGTTGCTGTATCTTCAAAGATGTCTTTGAGGTCAATTCTGTGCAGTGTTTGGCCCATCTTTGCTTCCAGGTATTTCATAGTTTCCATTCTTATGTCTAGGTCTTTAATCCATTTCTAGTAGACTAAAGTGGTGGCTCCACAGAAAACAAATCAGGGGCAAACCAGCCCCTAAACTGGATTGACACATAATTATTATGCTTTTACTTTCTACTTACTCTTTTCCCCTCTGCCAAAAGATCTCTTCAAAAGCCCTACTATAAAGTTCTTCCCAACAGTTATCTACTTATTACCATCTCTCCCCTGAAAAGTGGGGAAATCTCCAATAGGGCACATCCCAATGATACTGACTTTCATTGGGCACTTAGCCACTGTTATATTTCTCACTGGCCTCTCTGGATCTTGCATATTCAATCTCTGTCTCCTCTCATCTAGGAGTCATCAAATCCCAACGCCTATAAGAGGAACTACCTGTCCATACACTCCCTGAGTCTACATCTCCTTCCAGAACCAGCAATACTAGTTAGTTCAGGGGCTCATTCTAGGAAGATCAGAGCCTAGGCCTTTTAGGCAGAACAATTCTATGCCCTGTTCCAGCATGAAATAGCTGCAGAAGGTTTACCTCCATCTTTAAACTCCTCAAAACATTTTAGGCTGGATATGGTAAAGAGGGTTTGATATATGTTTGTGATGGAAAATTTGGGATAGAATTTTCTTAAGACTAGTAATTGAAGGTGAGGACAGAAACGATTAACATGATCATTAGACCATCTATAGAAATGAAAAATCTTTAAGCCTAAACCAGACATAAAGATGTTGAAAATGTTAATCATTATAAAGAACTGCTATAGAAAATCTTAGGGCCTTCCTGGTGGCACAGGGGTTAAAGACAGCACTATCAAACACAATGTTAGTTCATTCCCAGCCAGGGAGCTGACCCATATGGCACAGCAGACCTCTTCTGTCACCGGCTGCTCCCCTCAGCGGTGTATTTCAGTATTTCTGCCTGTTCTGCTCTTCACTCTGTCTCTGATAAATTATCTCACCCTCACATCCTACCTGTTGCCTACATCCCCCAGTTCCTGTATGCACAAAATAAATCCTAACTCACACACACACATATATCCTAGGTGACAACCAGATTTGAGCATATAGAAATTAGGACTTGCTTTTTTAGATAAAACCTTTGCTGGCCCTCCCTGGTGGCGCAGCGGGTTGAAGCACAGCATTGAGAATCTAAAGCCGCTTTCGCATGAGTTCGATTCCCGCCTGCCCCGGAGGTGACCACATGGCGTGGCAGACCTCTCCTGACCCGCCCGCTGCTCCCCTCAGCAGTGTACTTCCTCGATCTGCCTGTTCTGTTCCCCACTCTGTCTCTGGTGAAGCCTCTCGCCGCCCCTGAGCCTCTGGCCTGTACCCCAGTTCTGTATGCACAAATAAGTAAATCTTTAAAAAAAAAAAAACTTTGCCAATGCGCATCTATGAAACCATTGTTGTCTCCTTGGCAAACTCACCAAGTGCTTTTTCCTGCTGCTGAAAGGAAAACTCTGCTGAAAGTTTTCACAGAGGTAAACCAAGGACCTCACTTAGGTAAACCTCAAATCTCATCAGAAAATCATCCCCTGGATTTCTTTATGTATAAATGAAAACAAAGCCACATTATTAGTGGGAAAGAATAGCTATAATACAGAAGTACCTTACAATATGACTGGTTCATAATAGATACCAAGTATAGGGATTAGTAAAAAGACAAGATGATAATAGTGGTATTTGTGCTGCATCTACATCTCCTTCCAGAACCAGCAATACTAGTTAGTTCAGGGGCTACGCCCTGTTCCAACATGAAAAAGCTGCAGTTTTATTTACCTCTTCATTATCTACCTATACCTTTTTTTTTCCTGCTGATTTGTTTATGTCAATATTATTTTCTGATAGCAATTTAAACTGGTGATTTGAATGATTTGATTATGTTCTAGTTTACCATTACAAACAAATTTAAAAAATGAACTTTTTTGGAACAAAAGCTCACCAATTTTTAGTGCTATCATAATAATACAATAGTTGAACCTCTATTAGGGTTTTGTGTAAAGATCTCAAGTGTCAAACAATCTATTCCTTATATTTGTTTAATTTATTAAAAAATACCAGGAATATTAATGAAAATAATTATTTGAATTTTGATTTAATATTTGAAAGAAAAAGCCCTCATTGTAATTCAATTTTCAAATGAATATATTTGTAATCCATCCTATTATTCTAAACTAAATATTTTGTACCAGGGTTTTAAAATGAACAGAGAAGTCATCATTATATTAAATATGACAGAACTAAGTGGACTAAAAGATACGGGTATATTCTGAGGTATGTGTACATGTAATTAGTTCTAACTCAAGGCAGTGTTCTCATAAATAAGGAACAAATACTAGCAAATTCATTAATTAGTCATGATTATAATTCTGTCACTTGGAATAATGTGTTTGTTTAAACAAAGGTTTCCTATTTATTAGAGTCATCAATGACTGTCCGTAAGAGAGTGTACTCTAGCATTTCACCAAAATTTGAGAAAAGCACAGAATTTATATTTCTTTACAGAGCATTTATTTCATTTTTTATTTTTATAAAATGAAAGTCAAATATAATATGAGTTCCCTAGACATGTTTCAGCCACTTTTCTTTGTTTTATTCATCAAAGTGTTATCTTTACATTTTATAAAATTTCATAAATTTTATTTTATTATATGGTAATACTCGTTCAATGAGTATTCTACCTCCTTCAATGATTCCTATCACATACGCATTCATTGCTGAATAAACATGGCCACTCAATCTCAAACATTTTAATAAAAATTTAAGGAATTATTTTAATAAGTGAAACTATTTTGTTGATGCATACAATCATTGTCCTACAACTATTTATTCACATGGCAAATTATATTTTGCATTAAATAATTATACATAACTATCAAAAGACTATAATCATGAATAAGAATATTTTAAGGGCCTCACTGGTTGTGAAGTATCTGTCCTATCAAGCTATCTGCAGCCACTAAAACATGCATTCAGTCCCCAGCCAAGGAGCTGACCCACATGATGCAGCAGACATCTCCTGTCTCACCCACTGCCCCCCTCAGCAACCGTATTTCAGTAGATCTGTCTTTTCTGCTCCCCACTCTGTCTCTGGTGAATCATTCACCCTACCATAACCCTGGCCTACATCCCAGCTCTTATATGAATAAATAAATAAAATAAATATTACAAAAATAATATTTAAAACAATTATAAAAATATAGAGAACATCGCATTTCATTTTAAGATCACAAAAACAAAAAATGAACACTCATGTTTATGGTACATTACCAACCAGACAATTTCTTATAAACATCTTACATCAAGTTACTTATTCAAAGCATTATTTTTTTTTTTAAGATTTATTTATTCATACAGAACTGGGGTACAGGCCAGAGATGTGGAGGGTGAGAGGATTCACCAGGGACAGAGTGGGGAGCAGAACAGGCAGATCGACCAAGTTCACTGCTGAGGGGAGCAGCGGGCGGGTCAGGAGAGGTCTGCCACGCCATGTGGTCACCTCCGGGGCAGGCGGGAATAGAACTCATGCGGAAGTGGCTTTAGCTTCTCTGTGCTGTGCTTTAACCTCTGTGCCACCAGGGAGGGCCCCAAAGCATTATTTTTAAAAGATCTAATATTAAACAGCACCATCAAAATTTTAAAAAATCATATAAATAATAGTAACTGAAATATTTTATTAAATATATACAAGCTGTTCATATATTGTGAAGCATCATATGATTTCTATTTAGTAACAAGATATAAGATGATAGCTAAATGTTCATGATGAACTAGGTCAGTTTCCAAGGAATGCTCTATAAAATACAAGTTCTACAAATATTACTCATGCATAGGTGAAAACATAAAAGAATAGAATCAACAGCTGTTTAATACCATGCTAGACGTTAATTGCAAATTAAATCAAATATTAGAATGGGTAACATACCAAAATTGGCAATTCCATATTTTGACATATATACAAAGCAGTAGAAATTTTAATTCATAATTTATGAGAATGTAAAAGGCACAGTCACTTGGAGAGATCTTTTGACTATTTCATAAATGTGTAAATATGTATATATGCATATGCATGTGCATATATGTATATACACGTGTATATATGTATGTAGGTGTGTGAGTGTGGATGTATATACAGACATTTATTTGTTTGTTTGTTTATACAGAGTTACCATACACCTTAAATAATAATATTAGGTATTTGCCCAACTAAATTTGAAAATGGATGATTACATGAAATACTACACATACATTTTCTTAAGAGGCTTTTTTCATAATCATTGAAACCTAGAAGCAACCAAGATTTATTTAATTGAATATAGAAAAGGTGTACATTCTATATGCTTTTCAAAGAAGCATTTGCTATTTTATGTTAAGATTTATCTATGCATACAAGAAAGAGGTTGTATGCCAAAGGTGTGGGGACAGAAAGGATTCACCAGAGAAAAGTGGGGAGCCAAAAAGGCGGATTGACTGAAATACACTGAGGAGAGGAGCAGCAGAAGAGACAGGAGAGGTGCTGAGGATCAAACTCCTACTTCAGTGGCTGCCAACAGCTTCATGGTGCTGTATCTTTAAGCCCTGCACCATCTGGGTTTAAATATTTTGTTTTATACATTTTTAAGAAACATCTATTAAAAATATGTACATGTATTATTGTGGAGAAAGTCAAACTCTAAGTAGATCCCAGGTCACTGATTGCCAGGAAGTATCCAGAAGAAGGGACAGAGGATAACTACGAGAAGCACAAGGTCACTTTGAAGACAGTAAAACTCATCTGTGTACTACTGTAATGGTAAATACAAGGGATTAAGGTTTGCCACATCCTACAGAACTTTAGAGAACAAAGAGTAAACCTAAGTTATGTATTTAAAAGGAAATAATTAAGGAGTTTACAGATATAAAAATGGAATAGAGAATGTAACCAAAATATCTAAAAATACCCTAAAAACATCAAGTCACAAAACTTAAAAGGGTGGAGGAAAAGTGTTCTGTTCTAACTTGGGAATGTATTAATTTGTCAAACTAAAAACAAATTTACTTTTTTTCTTTACTCATTTTTTAAATTTATTCAATGTACTTGAGAAAGTGATTCACCACAGTATTATGAGTTAGCAGTTCTGATATTACAATACATCTAAACTGGAATTTAAGGTTTAGAAAATGGATGGTGAATTGAGAGACCAGTTACAGTGATTATGGAAACTTGTAGGGGTCCAAGTTGTAAACATTTAAATATAAATGGATTTATATTAGAATCAGCATTAACACATTTGTTTAGCTTAATATAGATAAAAAGTGTTATATTTGACAGTGTGTATAAACCTCTTCATATAACTATATCTATAAACTTACTTATCTTTATTACTATATCTTCATGCTCTGCCAGATGAAAGAAGTCTGTAAATGAATACATGGAATATTAGCTTATTTATACTTTCCCTGTGCACAATAATCACCAAACACAATACATATCTTATCTGTGATTAGAAACTGTCTGAGAATACCTCATGACATGTCACTGCATAGGTTACAGTAATGCACAAAAACGACTAGTAAATTCCAATTAGCTGGTTATAGTGATGTCTAAAACACATACCAAAATGAAAAGTGAAGTGATTTATTTGTACTTTTGCACCAAAGACATAATCAGTTATAAAATCATCAGTAAGTCATACATGATATATAAAACTAAACAATAAAAATGAGGGTAAAAAGAAAGTAAATATGCTTCTCTATAAAATAGTGCTTTCTTTGAGCTCTGGAGAATGAAGTGGTATACTTAGCTTTAGTAAATAGGCAAAATAAGTAGAATTATTACTATTTTCAGGTTATTTGATAATCTATACAGAAAATCCTAAATATGGCATTGCCAAAGCAATTATCAGTAAATGTAAAGCAGTAATATGAAGGATAGACTACAAAATCAACAAATGGAAATTGACTGTACTCCAACACACAATTAACTAGTAAACAATGAAATCAAGGACAAAAAACCTTTAATTATGCATTAGTACTGTTAAATTGGAAAAGAAAACATGATGAACTAGGTGAATTATCTATAGAATATAACCTATAGGAACATTATTAAAATAAATAGAAGATAAAAAATAAATGAAAATATACCCTTTGTTCATGATTTGGAAGAATTGCCTTTGTAAAAATATCCATCTTGTACAAAACAACATACAGATTCTAAGCAATCACCATCAAAGTTTCAGTGGAATTCTTCAAAGAAATAAAGCAAGCATCAGTGAAATTTATGTGGAACTATGGAAGATTCAGAATATACAAAGCGACCTTGATCAAAAGTAAATTAATAAAATAAATTACATAGGTATTGCACTCCCATATTTAAAAGAATTCTACAGAAGTAGAGCAATCAAAAAAATGTGGCATTAGGATAAAAGTGAACACATGATTGGTAAACTTGAGAATCCAGAAATAAACTTGAAATCCTATATGACCACCTAATTTATAGTAAATGGAGAAATGAAATTCTCTTCAACTGATGATGTTGGGAAAATGGTATATTCACATATAAATAATGTAATTAAAACATATTGCATACCCTATGCAAAAGGAAATATTCAAGATAGAATAGATTTGGATATAAGACATGATGTAATGAAATACATAGAACAAACTATTCTGTGGCATTGACTTTGGGGACTTAATTCCAATAGTAATCAATGTAAAAATAAAAAGGAATACATCAAGCTAAAATATTTCTGCATAACAAAAGAAAGTATCATTAAAATAAACAATACCATGGTGAAACAGTTTAAAGTGCAGCTCTATGAACTATTCCACAGCCAATGAAGCACCAGTTAGATCACTGACTGGAGACCTCCTGACACCCCCACTGCGCCCATCAGGAGTGTGTTTCAGTAGATACTCTGGTGAATCTTCTCACCCACCCACCTTTGGCCTGTACTCTAGTTCTTGTTTGCATAAATAAATAAATATTTAAAATAAAATAAGATAAAACACCCTATTGAATGAGGGTAAATATTTGTGATACGGGGTAGGAGAGAGACTAAACTGCCCAAGACCCCACTGTCCAAATACTTTAGCAAATTCTGTCTCACTTTTTCACCCACCCACATAATTGCAATACTGATTAAACTCAGGAAACAACAATAAAGACATTTATTTAACAAAGGGATAAACAAGAGCTTCTAAGGATAATAGTGACTTTACCCAAAGTCACAGCCAATACTGTCCTGCACAAGACCATTATGATGTTGTCTTCCTGTTAAGGGGAAGGATGTCCTAAAGGAACTCTGCAGAGTCTTATGGACTCTATCCCCTACTCCAGCTTTCTGGACCCTACACCCTACTCCAGTGATTGGAAACTACAACTAGCAGTGCCATGGAGAGAACTGTGAGGACCCAAGGGCGAGGTTAGCAGGAATTCTGGGACATTTGGGGGATAATAGGGCGTGATTGCATCTCACTCGGGAAACGGCTCTCCAGACATTGTGACTCGGTATGTTTAGTCAGCCTAGCCATAAGGTATTCCAGTTACTTTGTATTCCACTCTCTTTCCGTGGATTGTTTCCTATTCCTTTCCCCTTTTGTAAATAGACCTGTTATTGACCCTTTTGTGTGTACCTGCAGTATAACTGAATTGTGAGTGTGCAGGTGAGGCCCCACAGACAGGCAGCCCAGTCCACTCTGGGCTACCCTGTAACATTCCAACCACTGAAGATGCTCAGCTCCTCTCCCATGTCTTCCTGCCTTTTTTGAGCTGGGACACAGGACAGCCAGACTCCAGGCCAGGTTCTAACTCACGAAGACAATGGAAGCCATGACAGGAGATGCTCCTAGAGCTGCAGGACATTCGAGCACAGCACCAGACAAGGGACAAGGGACACTCAGGGCAGCAGCCACAGCCACCAAAATGGCCTGACAAAAGACCCCATTCATGCAGCAAGGACAGGCTGTAGCCATAGCAAAATCCAGGAATCTTTTCAGTCACTTGACTACTAGCAAAGCCTCTTCTTCCAGCCTCCACCTTTAGAAGTCTGAAGACTCAGCCTGGCCTGGGACTCAAATCTATTAGCCAGCAAAATGCTGAAGCAACCCCAATCTGAAGCTCTGAAGCCCAGATAAACAACAACCTTCCTCCTTCTCCCCCTACTTCTTTCTTTTTACTCCAGTACTCCTATTTCCTCTCCAAGGTAGACCCTCCTCAAAATTTACACACACACACACACACACACATATGATTTATTTATTTATTTATTTATTTATTTATTTATTTATTTATTTATGCCTACATAACTGTATGTATGCATACAGAATTTTTTGTCTTCAAAATATGTTTTTAATATGCCAACAATAATTAATTAAAAAACACAAAATGGAGAAAGAATTTTTCTTTAATAAAAATAAACAAAAATACCTAATTTTCCAGGAAATATCTCCAAAAATATGGGCTTTAAAGGTTAAATTAGCAGCAGAAAAACTGAGAGAAGCACATTTTATAGGAACGCTGAATAAATGCATAAACATATACATTTCACCAATACACCAACTATTTTCAAATTAACTTATAGTAATAAAACAATATCTGAATATCGACAAAAATAAGTGCAAAACTTATAGCAAGCACAGAAAAGGTTAAATAGTTAACAAAATCTGGGGGAATAAAGTTGTTTGGTAAATTATTAAGTATCAGACATAAAAGCTATAACATCATAATATTATGCTGGAGCAAGAATAACCACATAAACATATAAAATAGCTTATAAACAGATACCAGTCTATTAAAGACTAATTATTAGCTTCAAGAACCATTTAAATTAGTGAACAGAAATGAATATAATGTAAAGGATATAAGAAATCAAAAAAAATTACACATGAACATACAGCTGAACATAAGAATGGGGATTTTTTAAAAAAGATTAAAATGGCAAATATGCACTCTAATAAATCATTTGTAGGCCTTGAAGCAGTAAAATAGAACGTTCAATTTGATTACACACAAAAAGAACAGTCTC
>NW_004567104.1:5160666-5161813 GCF_000260355.1 Condylura cristata
TCCAACTCTGTTGTCAATTGATTAATTGAGTTATTTTGCCTTTGTTGAATTCTGTAAGTTTTCTATATAATTCGGTGCAGGGGCCGTGGTAGGATTCACCAGAGACAGAATGGGGAGCAGAATAGGCAGACTGACTAAGTAGACTGTGAGGGGAGCAGCAGGAAGGTCAGGAGAGGTCTGCTGAGCCATGACATGAGGATCACCTCTGGGACAGGGATAAAACTCATACTGAAGTGATTTTAGGTTCCTAGTGCTATGCTTTAACACTCTGTGCCACCAGGGAAGACCCAAAATTGATACTTTTTAACTTTGCCACTGAGTCAGCAACCCCCTGAGGGTAGAATAGGAGCTGCAACAGCTCTTGGCCTCTGTCCACACTACATTTGTACAGATACATCTGTAAAGGGCCTAGTGTACAAGACTAATACATAGCAATACAATTCAACAAGAACTCATATAGAGGTCCAACAGGTAAGTGAGAAAAGCTCATCATCACCACCAAATATTAAGGGGTGCCAACCAAAAGTACTATGAGATACTTTCTGATACCAACTAGTATGATGCATATAAAAAAATACAAGAAGCAACAGTGTTTTGGAGGATATGAACATAAAATATCTCATACTGTTAGTGAGAATGTAGACTCTCCTGTGGCTGTGTAAAACAATTTTTTAACACATTAAAAATTGACCCACCATATGAGCCTTCAAAGAATACAAAAATTTTAATTTAAAGGAATGCATATATTTTAATGTTCATTGCAATGTAATTTATAATTCTCAACCTATAGAAATATCCCAGATGGCCAAGAACAGATGAATGAACAAAGAATATAATTAAATACAAAATGGACTTCTACTCAACTATAAAAAAAAAAAGAAAGAAAGAAAGACTCATTGCTGTTTTCAACAGCATAGATAGATATAGGTTAGGCAAAATAATCATTAGGGGAAAGAATATACCAGAGACACCAGAGATCACTTCACTTATATATGGAATTTAGAGGAAAAAAAAAGAAAAGAAAAAGACTGAAACGAACTCCAGAAACCTGACTACAAATGGAATGAATAATGAGTGGGGTGCAAGAGGAATGAAGAAGAATGTGGTGTTGGTGGTAAATGTTGTGCATTCACATATATCTGAAGAG
>NW_004567104.1:5165703-5166711 GCF_000260355.1 Condylura cristata
AGATGTATGAATGTATGAAAGGGCATGGAGACTGAACAGCATATTACTGAATGACAATTGGATAGATGACACAAGAGATGACAGTGAAGACAGGAACTATCAGAATTTATGGAAAAGCAGCAAAAGCAAACTTAAGAGTAAAGCATAGTGCAACAGTATCCTAGATCAAGAAATATCACAGTAGTCAAAAATATAGCCTAATATTATGCCTTAAAGTACTAAAAAAGGAAAACCAAATAAAACCAAAGTCCATGGAGATCAGGTAATATGCCAGCATAGTGAGAATGCAAATCAGTCAGTTCCATGTATCCTTAGGTCCAGTGATATAAAAAAAAGATGGGGAAGCAAATGACTACAAGTACACCAGGAACAACATCACTAAAAAGTGTGTACACCAGGAACAACATCACTAAAAAGTGTGTCCTGAACCAGTTGTGAGACAGATTGAAGACCTGGCTGGTAGTTTGAACACACCCAGAAGCCAAACATAGCCATGAGAGACCTGTGGCAAACTAAAAACAAAACAAGCAAGATGCAGACCATGCCCAACCTGGTTGCTAGTCAAAGAAACCAAGCCTTTGGTTTCCAATCACTGAAGGACGTTGGCCCTCAAATTCTAGCTGCCTGTCATCTGTTAATGGTGGAAGCCCAAGCACATCCAGAAGCCACCATCAGTATTTAACAAGCACAAACCAGTCTCTCAGTTATCAAGATTGTAATGCTCCACTTTTGGGAGTCATTGTCAGCATTCAGGGATCCTAGCCCAATCATGGACACTTGAAAAGCAATTCACTCTCCTGAAGACAATGCCAGAACTTAGGAAACGCCCTCAATCCCTTAACTATAGAAGAAAAGCCCTGCCCAAGATGAAAGTATATGCAAACAGGATACCCAGTGTAGCCTCTGACTGTCAGAACCACAGTGCTCCATTATTCCACTGTAGGAGCTACATTGTTTTCCTTCTCAGTTGATGACAACTGACATCATATGAACTATGCATTTATGCCC
>NW_004567104.1:5168821-5182303 GCF_000260355.1 Condylura cristata
CTGCCCTGGAGGAAAACTACATGGCGTGGCAAACTCTCCTGACCCACTCGCTGCTCCCCTCAGCAGTGTACTTCGTCCGTCTGCCTGTTCTGCTCCCCGCTCTGTCTCTGGTGAATCCTCTCACCCTCAGCATCTCTGGCCTGTACTCCCGATCTGTATGAATAAATGAATAAATTTAAAAAAATAGACATGGAAAGAACCTCAAAATAATAAAGCTGAAATATGAAAAATCCAGAGCTATCATCACACTCATTTAGAAACGATGAAAACTTTTCCTCTAAGACTGGGTACAAGACAAAGATGTCCACTTTCCTCACTGCTATTCAACACAGCATAGAATACCCTAGCTAGCTTTCCTGAACTGGAAAGAAAAAACTATAAAAGTAATACAAGTCGGAAAGAAGTAAAACTAACAGTATTTGTGGATTGCATTGAATATCATAATTCCACTAAAACTTAATGGAAATAATAGGTCATTACTACGAACTGTCAGGTACAATATCAATTTGCAATAAGCAGTTGTTTTACCATAAGCAAATAATGAATGAAAACAAAGAAATCAAGAAAATTATCCTCCTTATTATCACATTAAAAACCAAGAGTAAACTTTGACAAAATAGATGAAGGACCTATTCAGTAAATGAGAAGACATTATTAAAGAAATCAGATAATTATGAAAAAGGAAAGCAATCATCTTCTCATGTATTGAAAGAATTAACATTGTTAAAATAGCTATCTTACTCAAAGAAATATATATTAAATGCATTGTAGAAATAAATCAATATTCTTCAAATAAATTAAATAAACATTACTATAATTCATATGAGACCACAAAAGACCCCAAATAACTGAAGCAATCCTGAAAAAAAAGGAAGAATGGTGATGCCAAACCCCAGATTTCAAACTCTACTATAAACATATAATCAAAACAGTATGGAATAAAACAAACCTTTGAGAACTGAAAACTAAGAAATAACCATACTGTATTTGACAGTCAGTATATAACAAAAGATTCAAGTACATACATTGAGAAAGGAAATTCCTAAATAAATGCTGTTGAGAAAACTGAACATCCTACATGTGAAAAAATGAAGCAAGATAATCATCCAAAATTTACACAAACACCAACTCAATATAAATTAAATACTTGCATATAAGATATATGTGCATATATATATATATATATACATACATAGATACATACATAGATACACACATACTTACATACACATACATATAACCCATGATGCTGGCTTCAGTAATATCTTTGTGGATTTTCATCTCACAGGTTAAGTATTTACATTAATAATATATGTGTATATATAAGCAAATGGAACTACATCATACTTTAAACTTCTGCATAGCAAAAACCACTGCCATTAAAGTAAAAGTCTTCCTACCCAATGGGAGAGCAGAATTTCACCTCTGACAAACAACTAATTTAAGTATCTATAAATGCATACAAATCAGTAACAAGAAAACAAATCACCTAATACACTAGGGGATAGAAAAAATAATTAGACACTTTTCCTAAAAGGGCACATGTAAGTATAAGAGACACATAAAAGAAAACTCATGGCCATTTATCAGGGGAATTGAAATCAAATCAAATCAAAACCACAATGAGATACTATCTCATACATGTAAGAATGGTCCATATCAAATTTTCAGAAATATTGTTGGGAATGAAGACCAGTACACTCCTTATGGAAAATAGCTTGTAGATTTCTCAGAATATTTAAAATATAGCATATAATGAAACCATTCCACCCTCTTGTATCAACCTGAAGAATGCAAACATACTAATATGAAACAATATATGCACCTGTATGCCTTTGCAGCATTTTTTATAATAGCCAAGTTAAGGAAACAACTTAAATGTTCAATATGAGGAGATTCAGATTAATGTAGATTATGTTCACAATGTATTGCTATTCAACATCAAAAGTCAAAAATAAAGATTAACTCTTTGGTTTTGTAACAAAATGAAATGAACCTAACCTAGAACAGACAATAATAAGAAAATAAGTAAGAAAATATTACATGGTTTCATTTGCAGGTATAATATAAAGTAACAAAACAAAGACTCTGTCAAAACCAAAGTGAATTATAGAATATGATTGTAAAACTGAGATTACCAGTGTGTGTGGGGGGGGGTAGTGGATAGAGAAGGAAAGGGGAAGAGACACAATGGGTTATGGTGGTGGTCTGTGGGGACCTTGCTGTCTTTGAGATCATAAATCTGAAAAATTGGAATCCTATGTTTCTGAACCATATGTGATATTGCATATTATTGTTACTATAAAAGTTATTTGGAAATTAAAAAAATAGAAAATGTGCTAAATCTTATTGACTACTGATAACTGGTGAAAACCAACAATCTATTAATTTTATCCGCAGTAGCACTTTTTTTTCTTCACTTTTTGGGTTATTCTTATGCTTTTCTATCAAAGATATAGCAAACAATCTTCACCCAGAACACTTATTCAGCAATTCTGAGATTGCACGAGGCGATGCTAAACTGCAAAAACAACATGCATAATTTATGTCATAAAATATACATCTTGATTTTCAAAATAGTATCTTCAATGGACCCATAACTTTGTATTCAAACCATTATCACAAATAGTTGAGGAGCTTGATATTATCTTAAATAATTTGAGGTTTGGATAACTTATCATTTGTAGCTAATCAGGTATCTGACTAATAGAACTAAAATGTGATTTTATGTGGATGTAACATGAAAGATATATTGTTGGGCCCCCCTAGTGACCTAGGTGTTAAGTCTCTCACTATCACTTCTATAGCCAGGATTCAATCCCAACCCAGGGAGAAAACATGCTTACATTACAGCTTCCTTTCTCACCAGCTGCCTCCTTTAGCAGTGTATTTCAGTAAATTCAACTCTTCTTTTCCCTACTCTGCCTCTGGTGAACCACCTTAGCCCCCATACTAACACCCCATTTTTTTATGTGTGTGTGTGTGTACATAATATATGCATACATTTATATGTAACATTTGACTTGTCATAAATAAAAACATTCCTATATATATAGACTTAGATGTATGGATATTTCAATGACTGCAAATATGTATGTCTATTGATTTCAGTGTTATAATATAGACACACATACTTACATTTTAGTATTTGCTACATAAACACTTCTTTTTTTAGAATACATATTTTTAAAGTTACTTAATTAAATTGTATTATTAACTATCAGTACACAGAATTATAATGGCAATTTATTTTTCATGTGTGAGCATTCTAGTGGAAATTTGTTTACATTTTGCAATATCTGTATAAGCAATAATGTCTCCATGTGAATTATGGCTATCTTTTAAATGAAAACACTGTTTTAATTATAGATGCTCTTAAATGTAATATAAAAACTAGCAGAGTAATTTTATTTTAATGATCTCAATTGCAAGTAATATAGCTATTATCTTCTCAATGTTAGTAAGATTTCTATCATTGTACTTCTCAAAAGGAAAATATTCAAATATAGAATGTCACCATTTTTCTTTCTAGAAAAGGAAAAATTGCTAGAGCAATGGTATGTAAGACCACATCCAACATCTCTTAGGGTAATAATAATGTCCATCTCTTGATCAACTTCTAAATGTTAGCCCTACAGGTGGTCATGAAAAGAGACACCTACACAGTTTGAGAAGAGAGTAAATCTTTTTCTTCCACCAGAGAGGGCCTGCCTCAGTTACTGAAAAGGCACTAACTGAAATGTATTACTTTTACTTTGGAAAGAAAATTTATAATTGACAAATACTCCTAAAGTGTCCACTGCATTATCACAAGTTTGTAATAAAGTAATGTAACATAATACTCTGTTCTCTTATACAAGTAACTTCAAGTATTATAAAGGTGCTTAATGTCCAGACAAGACAGTGAAAATAGTAAAGGGAGAGAAGATATGAATTATGTACCATTTTGATTGTCTATGACTGAAAACCAAATGAAAAGAAGCTTGAGTAAAAAATAATGAATGAGGGATAAAGGTAACTTTGTTTTAGGGACTACCTGAACAACAGTATAACTAGACTTGGGTCAAATTCAAACAAATGAATGTCCCCCCCCCCTTTTACAGCTATAATAGTACTTTCTATATTATTCTTTCTCTGAAAAGACTCATCACAAGACTCAGATGCCAGAAAACTTAACAACAGAAATCACACAGGTTTATGTCATATACAATGATATATCTTCCCCCAGCAAAGAGACTACAGCACCATGCCTCAGCCTCAATGCCCAACACAATTAGAGGGGGGCATTATTGTCTCATCTTGAATGTGGAGTCCAGCTTTGATCCAATAGTTGCAGTGTACTTAGTTTCAATGCAAGAGTTACGTATTATACATTTTTCTATCAGTAAGAATTACAGCATCCAAAAAATTATAGCTACAAGGTTTAAACAAGTTATTCTAATCCAGTCTCATCACTTACATATAAACTAAAATCTTGAAAGCATATCAAGATAAGTAATGCTGTTTTCTGGACTCATTTATATAGTTGAAATGAAATGACATAATTTTCTTTCAGTGAACTAAAAGAAGAGAAAATTATATAAATTATATATATAATTCAAAATTGATATATGAAATAATTAAAACTCATTACAAATATGAAAAGTAAATCATGTAATCCTTTAGCAATCCTATTTTTCTCCCAGGGGCAAATACTGCTAATTATATACACTTTTCATCCTTTCTACTTATATGGGCACACGCCTCATTGTATCTGTATAGATAGGTGAATTTGTTACAGAGTAGGGAGAGGGACACCCTAAAACTCCCAAAACTGTTCACTCTAAATAGGTTCTGTCATCTGTGCATCAAGACAAATATTATTACTACTACTACTACTACTATTACTACTACTACTACTAATAATAATAATAATAGACCTTAAATGGAAAGTTACTCTAATAATTTAGTGTTCATTACAGAAAAGAAAAAGAATATAGTTTTCAAATTAAGTATCCAAAGTTAACCATCCTCTCATGGGTAAAAGTCCAGCCAAACAGGATTAGCCCAAACCAAGGCCAAAAAGCTTGTCATAGTTTAAAGAGTGTTCTGGCAGTGGCTCATGGAAAAGGATCAAAAACAGTAAGACAAGTCTGGAACAAAAACAATAAAATCAAAATCAAAATACAAGCTGCAGTAGTCAACCTCCCCACTGGTCTCTCACCCTCATCTGTTTCAACCAGTCCAGGACCCAGAAACAAGAGCAGCTCCTTCACATGTCTCTGTTCCATGTGCCTCCTCCAGGCCTGCTTCTGGCTCTCCATCCTGCTTCCTTCCTAGTTCATCTCCTTTCCAGCTTCTCCTCCATGATCACCTCCACCCTCCTTTGTGTGGGGCAGGGAACCTGGAACATCCCATTTTCCTGGGGCCACCATGTTATGAATTCACTGATTATAAACACACATAGACACAAGTACATTTTTAAGCACAAATGGGTCAAATATATATATAACAAATTGTTCAGATGGGCTCCATTCACTTAAAGTCTTCATATCAATTGCATATATATATATATATATATATATATATATATATATATATATATATATATATATTTTACAACTACATGACATTATAATGGGCATGCATCCTTTGTAACCTATTAATCATCCCCTTAATGTGGGGATATACTTTCTATAGTATAAATAAATTTAATGTGTAATTACTCAGATACAATATCTATAAAAAACTGCTTGTTACTAGTTAGAGTGTCCAATACCCCCACTTAATTTAAATAACTTTATAAATGGGATCACATGACTTAGGAAAACTATATAATAATTATGGTTTACCATAACAAAAACATACAGGATTAAAATCAGCCATGAAAAAATTTACAAAGTTCAGAATCTAGGCGAGATCAGGCGTATATTTCCAGATGGCCTCTCCTGCTCGGTTTATGTGGACAGAACATAGTTCTACTGACAATAGTGTGCAGCACCCATACAGTATTGTCAACCAGGCAGGATCTGTCATGTGCACATTGATCTCTACAATTGGTATTGGCACTTGACCACATAGTCTTGGAACAACCTGACTTTTGTTACTCTTACACCAACCTCTCCAGATCAAACTGATAGTGTGACCCAAATCCTCCCTTATGATCACATAGTCAACAGAAACTTTGATAATGGCCAAATATTCAAAAACCCTCTTTTAATGTAGGACATTTGCAAGGTTTAGAGATTACCTCCCAGCTCTGACTACAGCCTGTCCTACTAGGAATGTGCAGGGTTTTAGTAATTCACACTTGACCATGTTAACTATTCCACAAGCCATCCTCCTGCTCCTTGACCTATACAGATGGCATAGAGTTGAGCTAAAAATGTATTAGTCATAAACCTGCAGATTTTTCCTGCCAAATATCTTCTGAATTAATGTGTTTTGTTTTTCCACAAGAAAATGGTCCTTCAACTAGCATGAATTTAGAGCTTTTATCTCCCAACCCAGAAATGTGCCAGATGCACAGCCAAGGCAGCTGTGGGCACTGACAGGTGTTCAGTGGCAAGCTTGTGAAATGTAAGGTTTACAGCAGTGAACTTGATATGCCTGGATTGTACATAGGTTTCCTTAAACTCTGCGAGACTAAGCCCATTTGTTTTCTCTGTAGCAGAAGAATCAAGTCAATGATATGCTCTCCACAAGGGTTCCCAGAATGGCAACTGCAAACTAATAGCACAATCTGTGTAAGGTAGTCTGACAATGGGAAAAGATGAGAACAAATGTTAACCTGTGCCCATTTGCCAAATGCTGAGTCCTAACATAAAAAGGCACTATCGATTGGGAAGAAGGGTTCTCTCTCTAATTCCCACCATTGCCATACAGGCTTAAAATGACCCTGAGTCAACTAGGGTACCCTTTTAGTCCTCATCAGCTTGGCCAAAGAAGAGGAAGACTTATTAAATTTTTGTTATAACTCCATTTTGCATAGGAGAGAAATGACCAAAAATCTGTTTGGATGTTAAAGTATACTAATGTTAAATTGATGTTAAAACAATAGCAAAATTCTCAGAATTCCTTTCAGGTATTCTATCTTTTTCAACAGTACTTCTGAATTCCTGTTAATAGTTTTATATCTATTGGCACATGAACATAATAAAGAATGAAAATGTTGTCAAGATCCTGATGAAAAATCAATTGCTTACTGCCGAATTAACAAAAGTCTGAATGCTTCCCTAAAGCATCAATGTATGTGGTAAAAGTTTTGTATCTGTTCAATAAACAAGAATAACCTTTTGGGAGTACTGGCAGTGTGGTTGAAGACTTTGTGAATTCCAAATGTACCAACACTTCTTTGTGTTCTTTTTGTTGTTTTTCAAATTAGTAAGAATGGAGCATAAGTTAAACAAATATTGTACAAGTTCATAATATGCGTCATGATATACATTTTTATGTTGATGGATTATTTCCACGAGAAATATGTTTTTCATTCCTTTACATTTCTTCCAAGAAAATTCTGCTTCAAATCTTTTTAACAGGAAGATATTTTTGCAGGTAACATAGGTTTATAACATTGTATATAATTTAGAGGTAACAGACTGAGTCCTTAAAGGTATATGTTACCCACCACCTGGGAACTGAAAGTCTTCCACCATAAACCACTATAACACCTCCCCTCTTTGTTTAACCAATGCTTCCTAATCCTTTGTTCGACTAAATTCTACAGATTTCTGGTGTCTATTACTGGTTTAGTTATATCTGACCCTTTATTTTGTTTCTCTATATTCCACATATGCATGAAACCATCTGGTATAGTTTTTCTACTTCTTACATACCTAGTTTAGCAAAAATCAATTCCAGTTCCACTGATGTTAAAGTCAAGCTTTTATATTTAATAACTGATCAGTATTCCTATGTACATGTGTATCACATATTTTCATCTATTTATTTGTTCTGGGGCATGTAGGTTATTCTCATTGACCGGCCGTTATAGACAGCATTGCAATGGATATAGGAGTGCATCTATATATGCATATACCCCTACATTTTAGTGTATAAACCAATCTATACTTCCATGAACAGTGTACAAGTGTTCTTTTTTTTTTTAAGATTTATTTATTTGTGCATGCAGAACTGGGGTACAGGCCAGAGGCTCAGGGGTGGTGAGAGGCTTCACCAGAGACAGAGAGGGGAGCAGAACAGGCAGATCGACAAAGTACACTGCTGAGGGGAGCAGCGGGCGGGTCAGGAGAGGTCTGCCACACCATGTGGCCACCTCCAGGGCAGGCGGGAATCGAACTCATGCGGAAGTGGCTTTAGCTTCTTAGTGCTGTGCTTTAACCTGCTGCACCACCATGGAGGGTCACAAGTGTTCTTTTTTTATCCACATCCTCATCAACACATGTTGTTTCTGATATTTTTGGTATAGGCTATTGTCACCATTTTGATGTAGCATCTTATTCTGGTTTTGCTTTGCATTTTACTCATGGTAAGTAAAGATGAACATTCATTCATTCATGTTCATCTACTTATCATCTTTGGACAAGTTCCCGTGAAGTCCTTCTCCCCCTTTTTATTTCATTGCAACTTTATTTCTGTTAACTTCAGTGAGTTCATTATGGATTCTGTATAGCAGCCTCTTTCAGATGTATAATAGGCAAGCATTTTATCTCACTGATAAGGGATATTTTGTTTTAATGTTAGTTTTTTTACATGCATAAGCTTTGTTTGATATAGCCTTTTTGTAAATTGATATTCCCTTATATACATTTCTTCCCTAATTTATCTGGCTGGGACTTACAATACTATGTTGAACAGTAGTAATGAAGGTGGAGTTCTTTATTTTAAGCCAGGTCATAGTGCAAAGACTTTCTATTTCACAATCAAAATTGCTATCAGCAATGCATTTGTTGTTAATTAATGGACTTTATTTGGTGAAGGTATGCCCCATCATCCACATTCTTTGGTGGTCCATATAATAAAAGGATGATGAATCTTAGCAAATGCAATCTCAACAAGCATTGATAAGATGATTTGATTTTTGTCTTTCATTTTTATTTATTTTTGATGTGGTGAATTATGTTACCTTATTTTCAGATGTTGAAATACCTTTAAGTACCTATAAAAAATCTCACTATGTATTTTTATGATCTTTCAAATGCATTGTTGAATTTGATTTGCTATGAATTTATGAGGAACCATGCATCTATGTTTATCAGACAAATTGGTCTGTATTTTTCTTTCGTGTGTGTGTGTAGTTTCTGTTTGGTTTTGGTATCAGGATAATATTTGATATCAGGAAAATAAGTTTAGTATATCACCACTGGTTATCTTTTGTATGAATTTGATAAATATAGGTAACATTTCATTTAAAGTTTTGTAGAACAGTGAAATCTTGTTTCTGTTGATTAGTGTGTGTGTGTATCGTGAGCACCCTTTCATTTTCTTGCTTGGATTTGGTTTTGACTTTATGGTGATTTGTCTCTTTGTTCCTTGTTATTACGAGAGATATAGTCAGTTCTAATGCTGTCCAAATTTTATTTTATTATGTTCTCCATTCTTTCCTTCTCTCTCTTTTCTCTCTCTCTTTTTTACTTAACATTCATAGGAGAATAATTCAGCAGAAAGTATTTTGCCAGTTTTTAATTTATGCTGATCTCTGAAAGTGATCACATGTATTTGTTCTCTTTTCCTCAGAAATGAGTACCAAGCAGGAATATATTTTTTCTCATTTAGTCACTGACTTAGTCAAAAATGGATTTTATATCACATAAGATTTATCATTATCATTATTACAATCAATCCTACTTAAAAGTGTCATTTAAATACTAATAAATCATAGTATTGTTAACATGAAATAATATCTCATTAACATTGTCATTGTCATTGAATATCACAAGGTAAGGTGAGACAACATTTTTAGCTATATGTTTTCAAGCACATATACATATAACTGCACACAAAATGGCATACATAATGTCACTTATAGAATGCATATGAGATTTCTGTTACATACCTGAGAATGCAAAAATTTCACCAAATATCCAGACTCAGCACTTTCCCTCCATAAGAGCAAACCTCATATTCTACCTACAATTTTAATACCTGTGGGGGAATACAATTTAATCAGACACAAGCAGTTTTGACAAGTTATTCAGCCTGAGGGCATAACATTAAATTATAACTCAGTAAAGGCCTATCTTTCAGGGGCAGAGATAACATTACTCAATTACTTCGCTTTGTGATGATCTAACTTGATAATAATATTTGAATCTAGGAAAATAAAATTTGATAATAATATTTGAATCTAGAAAAATAAAAAAGCAGTGAGTCTTTCTTCCTGGTCTCTCAAATATCAGTCTCTTTAGCTATTTTGATTTTTAAATGCTAGGTCACCTCAAATTACCATTCAATATCTCAGGTGTGTATGTTTTAAAGTACTATATTAGACGTTAGGTAATAGTACAGAGTACAGGTATATGGAAATAATTTAGTAGTTATTCTGACAGGAATTGTGCTCAGCAAGATGGCATGTTAATGTCAACTAAACTTGGTGTATTTAATGACAATGTCATCATAGTTGAGAAAGCAAGTGTATTAGTGTGTGTGTATATATATATAGTGTGTATATATATATATATATATATATATATATTTACATTTGATTGCTTTACTTGATAGATACCTGTACATTTACTTTGCTCTGTGACTAAAAACTTTCTCAACACTCAAGGAAATACTCCTATTTATCATACTGGACATCGTACCATATGTTATTAATGCATGAAACTTTTTTTTTTTGCTAGAGAAATTCTGCTTTTTCCTCAGGAAGAACCATCCTGAGGAAATAATTTCATAGTGTTCAAAGTCTTTACTATGGTTTTCAAGCAAAGTAGGATCAGCATACCTTTATCTGGGATTCAAAAACTTAATTCTTAATTATCTGAATACCCTTCTAACTGAAATTTTTCTCCTTGTATTATGATTACATTCTCTTTATTTTATTTTATTTTATTTTATTTTTTCATCATTTTTCATTTTTGTACAACATATGTGTTCTCCTCTCAGGTGTAATCCCTGTAAATTTTCCATCACCAAATAACCCCTGCACCATCACCATAGCCCCTTGTGCTCTTCTAGCCCTCTTTTGTGTCCTTCTGCTTATACACACACACTGTATGTTCTTGATATAATCATCTATTTGAGAGCATTTGTGAATATGAAGAAATGTTCAAGATCTTTTGTGATCAGAGGACTATGTCCTCTCCATGTGGCATTGTCACCATATTTTGTTTTTCACTTTTTTTTTTAAGATTTATGTATTTATGTTTACAGAATTGGGATACAGGCCAGAGGTTCAGGGACGGTAAGAGGCTTCACCAGAGACAGAGTGGGGAGCAGGACAGGCAGATTGACACAGTACACTGCTGAGGGGAGCAGCAGGTGGCTCAGAAGAGGTCTGACCCTGCTCCCTGGCCTGGGATGGAACTTGTGCTGCAGTGGCTTCAGAGAGCTTCATAAGGTGGTGCTTTAACCCACTGCACAACCAGGGTGAGCCTGCCCCCATATTTCTAACTCAACATTGGGATGTCTCTGATCATCTCAACTGTGTATAGCATCAGTTGTATTTCCTCTGCTACAGTCTGTGTGTGTGTATGTGTGTGTGTGTGTTTTCTTTTCTCAGTATCTCTTGAACTATCCACTCAACATTTGTGATATTTATCTTCCGAAAAAAGAATTAATATCTCTTTTATTCAATGTCATTGGTAGTTTTACAAAACTGAAAGCTGTTGCATAGCACCAAAAACAAATTGTAAAAAGACTCCAGCAAATGCAGATAGGAATGAAGGTTTATGGGGCCCTCCCTGGTGGCACAGTGGGATAAAACATATCACTAAGAAGCCAAAGTCACTTTAGCATGAGTTCAATCCCCGCCCCTAGGTGATCCAAATGGAATGGCAGACCATTCCTGACCCGCTCGCTGCTCCCCTCAGCCGTGTACTTCATCCATCTGCCTGTTCTGCTCCCCACTCTGCCTCTCACCACCCCTGCACCTCTGGCCTGTACCCCAGCTCTGTAAGCATAAATAAATCTTAAAAACAAAAAAAAGAATGAAGGTTTATGATAACTGTAGTTCACTATAGTACCATCAGATTTAAACCAAAGGCATGTGTTTACCCAGGTGTGTACATGGTTTTAGAGACATTTGAGAAATATTACTGATTATATTTTGACAAAATTGCATTGTGGGTCATGCAATGGTTATTGTCTGGTGGCTTTTTATACAGAAATTAGGTAAATTAAAGAAAAATGTCTTTGTTCCTTTAAAGAATTCCAGTGGGATTAAATAAACCTTTAGAGATGTAATTTTAACTGTGTGCATAGCTCTTAAGAGTTTACTATTGCTTGTTTTTCCTCTTCAAATTAGGGAACCCATATCTAACATGTTCAAGAGTGTAAGTGCTAGAGACAGATGGATGTATTCAAGCCTTAACTCTGATGCATATTTGCTATAAGACTCTGGGCCTTTCAAAAACATCTCTATTTCTCCATTTTTACATGGGACATACATACTAGGAGTACATTCCTTGAAAGATTGATATAATAATTTGATTTTCTAATATTTATAGAATAGTCCAACTCATGTCTGCCACAGAATTATTTAGAATATAGATTCATATTCAATATTATTGTTTTTCAAGGTCCACATTTAATTTAAACATTTTTTTAATTTAATGAAAACTTTACTTTTACCTTTAAACATGGTATTATCATCATGATGATTTTGATTAAGTTGTTTAGATATTAATTATATCATTGATAATTCAAGTAATTACCTGTTTTAATATAAGATATACCATCAATTAAGCATTCTTTAAAAGTAGTTTTCATGTGGTTCTCTCTTGTGATATAGGGTTTAAAGACTGTATCATCAAGCTATCAAGTTATCGCCAATCACTGCAGCGCAAGTTTGATTCTAGGCAGGCCAGGCAGTTGACCCAAAGGACACAGAACTCTTCTGTCTGTCCCACTACTCCCCTCTTCTATACATTTATATATTGCAGTAGATCCAACTATTCTGATCCCCACTCCATCTCTGTTGAATCCTCTCACTCACCACAACTCTGACCTACACCCCAGCTCTTGTATACATACATGAAAGTAAAGTCTTAAAAAAAATAAAAGTCATTAAAAAATAAAAGTTTAGTAACTTTCACAATCTATCTTGTTTTATCTTTGTTTTCAATTTGGTAAAATTCCTGTTAAGGATTTTAAATCTTTAGATAGGACAATACATTTAAGATGTGAGCTTTTATTTGTTAAACATGTCACTTCAATCTACTTATATGTCATTCTTGTGGATACAGAATTGCAATTTATATTTCCTGAGAGCATAAATTATATTATTCTAAGGTCTTAAGACTTCTAAGGTCTTAGGACCTCAATTTTTACTACTATGAAGTTTGTGATCATCCTAATTGCTCGTTTTGGAGATTTTTTTTT
>NW_004567104.1:5182828-5185422 GCF_000260355.1 Condylura cristata
GTAGGTGTTAAACATCTTGTTGTTAAAGAAAATTTCAATTAGTATGTGTTTCTTCAATCTGATTTGAAGAATGATTAAAACCAAACAGATGTGAACCTATTGATAGCCCAAACTTCATCTTATTTCCATTTGATTCTACCTTATGAGAGGATATCCTTTAAAAACTGGAAACTGCCTATTGAGAGTTATTTTCAAATTACTTTAAAAGGTAGGTTTGGGTGGTAGAGATAAGAGGAAGTCAGACTGAGCCTACCCAAGATCTGACAATAAGTTTCACAGTATAATATGATATCCTAAGAAAAAGTTCGAAGTTTAACAATTTTAAGTCTACCATTTATCACAAACCTTCAAAACTTACCTTACTAAAACAATATATTATTCTTCATTTTTAATTTAATTTAAAAAATAAGTTTTGCTTATTTCTTAATCATGACTTCTTTAGAAGTCTCTGCATATCTGTATATTATACTCAGTTTTACTTATTTATTTTCTTTAGTTAGGAAAACTCTTTAAATGGCTTATTTAGGGCCTCTTTTGTGGCGCTATATATGTGTTAATGTCCAAGAGCTCATAAGCTATCCCCAGCCACCAAGCACTGAAGAAGCACAAATTCAATTCCTGGCCAAGGATTCCACTTATAGGTACATTCTACCAAAACATATTACCACTGAGGCACCATAGTTTTTCACCATTGCTTTATTTTCCTTTTTTCTTTATATTACTATATCATTTTTATTGGGTTAACACTGCTTTACAATATTTCATATGGCTAAGCAGTATAGTTTCAACTTTTTATGTATATCACCATGTCAAAACCATAACTAAAACTTCAGCAATCTTTTGTTATAGATATTAACACTTTGTCCAAATTTCCCCTCTGGCAAACTCAATTTTACAGTAAAATGTATAAGTCTTGTTTTTGTTTGAATTTGTCTGTTCATTTGCTTTATTTTCCTGTACATTCTTTATCCTACGTGAGTGAAATATACTTTTTAAAAAAAAAAAAACTTATTCTACTTAGCATAATTCATTGATTCCCCCACCTTTTATTTCTCAGATCAAAAGATTTAAAACTTTTTATAGCTGAATAAGAAATTATTGTATGATGTATCACATTTTCATGACCTAATCATTTGTCATTGGGAATTCTTGTTATATCTATACTACAACTATTGTAAAAATTGCTACACTGAACATAGTAATGCAAATAGCTTTTTGAATTAGTGATTTTTCTATTCTCCCCAGAAATATTTGAGAGTGAAATTCTTTGATTATTTGGAAGCTCTATATTATTATTATTATTATTATTATTATTAACAGGAACATCCATACTGTGTCTACAGGGGCTGTCTCAGATTATATTTCCACCAACAGTTTATGAGTACCCCTTTTACTCCATTTTCTCATGAACACTTTCAATAGCTGGTCTTTTTGACTTGGGCAATTCTCACAGATAAGAGATAAGATGAACTTCTCTGATGATAAGTGATGATGAGCATTTTTCCACACATCTGTCTGGAATCTATCTACCCTTCCTGTAGTATTCTATATTGGGATATTTTGTGAATTGTTGAGATGTAAACTTTCTATTCAGGTCTTGAATATAAGGTATTTCTTTGATGCATGGTGACAACTATATTCTGCCATACAATAAAGTATTTTATTCATTTTAATGCATTTATTTTACTATTCATAGAATTCTTAGGTTGATCTAGTTCCATTTGATCATGCTTTATTTTTTTTTCTTGCTTTTGGAGTCACATTACATAAAACATCTATGAATTGCCATAAAACATTTTGCCTATAAATTCACTTTGTGCTTTATGAAGTCAAAATCTCCACCCAATTCTTTAATCCATTTTGAGTCAATATTTATATATATAATGTGAAATAATTGTGTAGTTTTAATTTTTGGATATTGCTAAGTAGTTTTCCAATATCACTTAATGAAGAGATTTCCCTTACTTAAATATATATACTGGGTACATTTGTAATAAATTCCTGTCCATATAGGTTTAATTATGGAATAGAACTTCAATTATATTCCATTTATCTTTGTTTTCATTACAATACTATTTTGATTAATATAACTATTTGTAATTTAAAGTATGCAATCGATGCATCAATTCTTCCTTTTTTTCAGAATTTTTTGACATTGCATGTCTTTTGTTATTCTTTTTAATTTAAATACTGTTTGTTCTCGCTGTTAAAGGAAAGCAATTGAAACTTTAAGAAGGATTACATTGAATCTGTCTATTGCTTTGGGCAAATGATCATTTAGCAACATTAATTTTTCTATCTATGAGCAAGGCATATCTTTATATTACTTTTTATATTATAATATCAACTAGTATAAAAATACTATTTTAAATATCAGGAAATAAAGAACTATTGAAAAATACACACCAAGAGAATACAAAGAAAGAAAACTATAATCATTCTCCATAATGAACACAAATAGAATAATCCTTTATAAAATTTTAGCAAGCCAAATATAATAATGCACTAAAATCAATCCCCATTCTGAGTCAGTTAAGAGAAACAGGGGCAGCCTGACCAGGTGAGTGGGATACTGAGATAGGCCTGCATGGCTA
>NW_004567104.1:5186102-5187244 GCF_000260355.1 Condylura cristata
TCACTGGCCCCGGCTCTGGCGCTGGCTCCCGGCCTGGCGCTGGCCCACAGCACCCTCTGCCCGCTTCTCCCTTCTGGGGCCAGAACAGCCATTCAGGCTTCCTTTTTTTTTTTTTTTTTTAATACTATTACCAAATGGGATTTATAAAAGAACACAAAAATGCTTCAACACCTGAAAATCAATTTAATACAACACATGATTTAAAAGGAAAGCAAAACATACATCAATATCACTATATGCTGAGAAATCATTTGAAGTGATTCAGCATCCATTTAATTTACGATGAAAATTTTTGGGTAAATTGAACATATCTCAAGATAATAAAGACCATATATGACAAACACATCTAAACTCATTCTCAATGCTGAAAAACTTAAAACTTTTCTAAGATAATCCGGGATAAAACAAGAATGTCTGCTCTCATCACTACTATTCTATTTAGTACTAGAAGTCTTAGCTAGAGAAAACAATAAAATGAAGCAAATTGAAAAAGAAACAAATGTATATTTATTTATAGATGATATGATAATCTGTAGCTATAGGGCCTCAAATATGTCATGAAAATTATAACTGAAACAATAAACCAGTTCGCTGTAACACAATAAAAAAAAATTCTGCAAACAAACAAAAAAAAAGTTACCATCTGATATGTAAATAAAAAACTAGAGGAAGTAAAAGAAATTAAGGTATATTATCCAAATCTCACCAAAGGGAAGAAAATTCCTGGAAATAAACCTAACAAAAGAAGTTAATAACCTTTATAACGAAAAGAACACAACACTGTTAAAAGAAGACACAAGTAAATGGAAAGATATATACCTTTTTCATGGATTGCAATCCACTTGCAATCAACTTTGTCAAAATGGTCATCTACCCAAAGCAATTTATAAATTCAATGTAATCCCAATAAAAGTCCCAATGACATTCTTCCAATAAGTAACATAAAGATTGATTAATTTTTTATGGAAACACACACAAGAAAGGAACAACTAGCCAAAACTCTTCTGACTAAAAAGGGAGGAAAGTCATAGTGATTAAACAGCATCGTACTGAAACAAAGCAGACACATGATGCAATGTAATAGAATTGAGAGCCAAGTAACAAAATCATAAACTTATATATAACAAAATAGAAAGTGATAC
>NW_004567104.1:5187729-5196900 GCF_000260355.1 Condylura cristata
TGCTATTGATCCTTTTGTGTGTACCTGCAGTGTAACTGAGTTGTGAGTGTGCAGGTGAGGCCACAAAGACAGGTGGTCCAGTCCATTCTGGGCTACCCTATAACACAAGGAATGTACCTTTAATAAATTGTGATGAGAAAAACAGATTGTGACATGCTAAATACTGGAACTAGACCATTATCACACACCATACACATAAATCAGCTAAATATCATAAAATATTTGGATGTAAGATCTAAAATACTAAAATGCATAGATTAAAGGAAAACATAGGCAACATACTTTATAACAAAGCTCAGAAATATATTTACGAACTCTTCTCCAGCATCAAGGAAAACAAAGAAGAAAATAAAACACCTGGAACCAAATCAAAGTACAGAGATCCTGTTAAGGAAATAATGACCAATACAAAGAAACACCCCGTTGACTGGAAAAACATACTTGTGAACTATACAACTTTTAAAGGACTGATAGCAAAAATCTACAAAGTACTAATGCAACTCTGTAAAGTTAAATCAAAACAGGGATTCCCAGGTAGCCTGTGGTTAAAGTCTCAGTGCTACCACTATTAAGGCCTGAGTTTGAATCCCAATCAGTGACCTAACCCACACAGCATAGCAGATCTCTCCTGTCTCACTGACTGTTCCACTTCCCAGAGTATTGTAGTAGATCTACCTGTTCTGTTGTTCACTATTTCTGGTGAATCCTCTAAACCCTTGCACCCCTCACCACTGGTCTATACCACAGTTCTTCTATGAAAAGTATCTAAAAATAATTTTAATAAAATTAACTAAATAACTCAATCAAAAATGGGCAGCCTAAATAGGCACATCTCAATAGAAAACTTGCAGTTAGCAAATAGATGCAAGAAAAAAAAAAAGTGTTACTTGCATTGGGGAAATGCAACTCAAAACTACAATGAGTTACCACCTCACATCTGTGGAAATCACCCATGTCAAATCAAAACAAACAACAAAAACTCAAGCTGCAAGTGGTGGCAAGGGTGTGAACAAAAATAAACTCTGTTACATTGTTGATGGGAATGTAAGCTTTGTCACATCACCCAACAATTCCACTCCTAGGTAAATAACCAAAGAACACAAAAATACTAATTTTAAAGGAATCTTCAGTCCTTTGTTTATAGCAATGCTACTTAAAATACCCAACAAATGAAAAAATATAAGTGACACAGAATAAATGGGTGGATTTATAAAATGTATATATATATATATATATATATATACACACACACACACACACAACTGAATAATATTCAACTATCAAAAAGTAAACTCATGCCATCATTTGTAGCAACAAAGATGGAACTAAATGGGATTATTTTAAGTGAAGTGATCCAAAAAAAGAAAGATGATAAATCAGAAAAAGGCAAATTACAAGACTCAACATTGAAAGCAGACTAGCAATCTGATACACACAGTGATAAAGGAAGAGTTGAATATAGAGTTTGAGTAGAGTTTGTGGGCATTTTGGTGATATAAAATCTATAATAACTGAAAATCTATAATAACAGCACCTATGTGGATATATACAATATTGTGAAAAAATAAACCAGAAAGTTTAAAAAAATAAAAAAAGTAAGAAAGCTAGAATCATAACTACTAATCTTTATAAAGATTATATAAAGAAGGAAAGGTTAACTTCTATAAGTAACTGCTATAAAGATTTTACTATAATACTTGTGGGTCTCTGAGAGTGTTCACTTTATGATCATGTACCATAAGCCCTCCCTTGGTACATCCTTTTCACTGGGTTACTTGAAAAGAACAGCAGAAATATATCACCATATTTTAGTTTGTTAAGGAGAAAAGGGAGTATTTTTCAAAACTTTAAACAGTATTTTATGGACCCTCTCTGGTCCCAAGAGAGGATGGAAGTGTAGCACTATGAAGTAACCTGTAACTGCTTCAGCAAGAGATGAACATTGCCTAGGGAGGTGACCCACATGGCTCAGCAGACCATTCCTGTCTCACCAGCTACTCCCCTCAGCAATGTACTTTGCCAATCTGCCACTTCTGCTCCCCACTGTCTCTGGTAAATCCTCTCACTGCTCCTGAAACTTGGCCTGTACCTCAGCTCTATATACATAAATAAATAAACGTTTTTAATGCAATTTTGATAAAGGTTTACTAATTTACTCCATTTCATTTGTTTTAAGTGAAACATAATAATAATGTAAATTTGTGTGACTAACAGAACCTTGAAATAGTGTTAAATTTACATCCATTAACTTAGAAAAGTAAAAAAATAAAATAAAATGACCCCCCCAAAAAATTTGATTTATTTGATTTGAGGCAAAATCTCTTTGTTCAAATATTCCAAATATTGTATTTACTGATATTTGAAAATGCATAAGAAACCTCATTGTAGTAAGTCTGTGAATTATGTGAATTACTTTATCATTTGCTTCCCTAGATTCCATTTACCCTTCTATTGTTAAGGGAAACAGAAAATTGTGTGTGCTTTTGTGCTTGTGTGTGTATGGCTTGAAATTCTATTGCCAAAAATAAAATTTAGAAAAATTATTTGATTCAAAAGTAAAATTAATGCATTTTATTACATTTAAAAATAATGTTTACATTATTAAAGTACATATGTTGGTTGAGCAAATATAATTTTATGTTATAATAGCAAAGTTATTAATAAAAAATCAATACCTATATATTAGTTTAATATAATCAATGATTATTTTGATTTTTGCCTATTCTATTAAACTTTCTTTAGGAACTGCAAAAGTGACTGACAGCATGAAGATATTATTCATATCTTGTGAATTATTGCTTTTAATGAGTCACATTTAATTAATAAATGAGGATTGACCCAGGGCCATCATCTTGCACTAGTGCAGGAGATATAATTTACATATGACACTCACACACACATCAATACATGCAATGTCTAAATACAGAGTAAGCAGGGAATCATGACTTTAATGAAGCAATTACATAGATGGACTTAATGGACATGTACAAAATTTTTCTACCAAAAAATAAATTATTCTCTAGCACACATGAACACAAATAATATATCATCTTCTGGGGCAAAAAAAGAAGCCTCAATTAATATATGAAGACAAAAATCATATAAAGCTATTTTTGAGTTGACAAGAGAAATAAGAAATCAACTTAAGAAATAAGAAATCAATTTAAAATGAAAATAAAAAAAATAGAAGATTAAACACAATGTTTCTAAATAACTATGGGGTCAATGAATAAATGAAAAGAGAAAAAACTACTTAATGGCCAATGAAAAAGAAGAGATAATGTATCAGACCCTATGTGATACATTAAAGATGATATTAAGAGGTAAGGTAATAGCAAAATAGACATGCATGAATAAATAGGAAAGATCCCAAATAATCTAAATAAACTTATATTTGAGTGAACTAGAATAAAAGAACAAATGAAAACAAACATCAGTAGAAGGGAGAGGGAAAAAAAAAGTAATATTACACCTAAAGTAAATAAAATGTGAATAAAAAATACATATAAAAGGTAAATTAAATTAACAGTTGGCTCTTTGGAAAAGTGTGTTTTTAGCTCTTCTGGCCATTTTTTTGATGGGTTGCTCACTTTATTTTTGTTGAGCTTAATCAGCTCTTTGTATAACTTTATAATCAGCCCTTGGTCATTAGTGTTGTGTACAAATATTTTCTCCCAATCAATGGGTGTCTCTTCGTTCTGTATAGTGTCTCTTTTGTTGTATAGAAGAGCTTTAACTTAATGTAGTCTCAGCTATTCATCATTTCCTTCACTATCCTTGCTTTGGGTAATGTTGATTTAAAGATGTTTTTGACGTATATGCAATCTAGTGTTTTGCCCACCTTTTCTTCCAGATAGTTTATGGTGTCAGGCCTTATATATATTTGTTTAATCCATTTTGAGGGTACTGACATTTATGTGTTAGTTTTATATACTACTACATTATTAAACTAGTTAATTTTTTGATTAGTTTTTCTATGAATTTTTAAGGGTTTTCCATGTAAATTACCATTATCATCTGCAAATAAAGTCAGCTTTACTTTTCTTTCCCTATTTGGATTCCTTGTATGTCTTTCCCCTATCTTATTGTTCTGGCTAGGACTTCCAGTATTATGTTGAAGAACAGTGGTGCTAGTGACATTCTTGTCTTGCTCTGATTTTAAAGAAAAGGCTTCAGCTTTTCTCCATTGAGGATAATAATAATATTGGCTGTAGGTTTTTTCCCATATGGCTTTTATCATGTTGAAATATATTCCTTCTATTCCAAGGATTTCAAGGGAAATGTTCAGCATACTTGTAATAAGAGAAATGCAATTAAAACCACAATGAGATACCACCTCACATCAGTGAGAATGGCACATATTGAAACAACAAGGAAAAAAAAAACGTTGGTGAGGATGTGGAGAAAAAGGAACTCACCTAAACAGCTGGTGGGAATGCAAACTGGTAGTACCATTACAGAATGTTGTTTGGAGGTTTTTCAAACTGCTAAAAATGGGTGGGGATGCAAACTGGTAGAACCATTACAGAAAGCTCTTTGGAGATTTCTCAAACTGCTAAAAATGGAGCTTGCATATGACCCAATAACCCCACTCTTAGCTATCTATTCAAAGTACACAAAAATATCAATTCAAAAGGATACCAGCACACTCATTTTAATTGCTTCTCTATTTACAATAAGGAAAATGTGGAATCAACCCAAATGACAAAAAAATAGATGACTGGACTAAAAAGATGTGGTGCATATGTGCAATGGACTATTACTCAGCAATCAAAAATAAAAATTGTATCTTTTGCAAGAGCATGGAAGGAGCTAGAAGGGATCATGCTTAGTGAAATAAAAAGAGAGATACTGGATGGTTTCACTCATAGCAGGAGTGTAAGGGATCAGGGAAAAAAAAACAATTGTAATAAAGTGAAAATAAAAACAACAAACAGCTATAAGACAGAGACTTTTTTGGGGGTTGGAAAGGTGAAAAACTGGGGTAGAAAGAGTGTCCGGGACTACGGTGATGGCACACAGGTGAATTGGTGGAGGAAAGTCCAAGGTGATTAAACTGAGATGAAAAAATGTACAAATTAAAGAATGGCATAAAAAGTAAATTAATTAAAATAAAAAATTTAAATATATTGGCTTTCAAAGCTAGCCACATATTCACACATTAAGAGCATCATTCATCATGACCAAGTGGGAGTCATTCCAAGGATACAAGTTTAGTTCAGAATATGCAAATCCATCAATGTCTTTCACAACATCAATAAAATGTAAGGTAAAATTACATGATAATATTCATGACCACTGCAAAAGCAGGGTCTTTTTATGACTAAGAATCCCTATGGTTTGGAAAAAGAGAAGGATGTCCAATTTCACTACAACTGTTCAAGATAGTATTAAAAGTCATAGCTAGAAGCCCTCTCTGGTGGCCAAATTGTTTAAAACAAAGCACTATGAAGTTATCCCTAGCCACTAAAGCATTTGTTCCATCCCCTGCCAGGGAAGTGACCCACATGACATGGCAGACCTCTCCTGTCCTGCTCATTTCTCCCCTCAACAGTATATTTCAGTAGATCTGTCTGTTCTGTTCCTCACTCTCTTCGTATCTTGTGAATTGCCTCACCACTCCCTGTACCCCTGGCCTGTACCTCAGTTCTTATATGTATAAATAAATAAATTAAAAAAAAAAAGATAGCCAAAGCAAGTAAAACAAAGGAGGAGTCAAAACTGAAAAGGAGTAAATCTATAATGCATGTGGCATACTATATGCATGATAATATACATGGAAAATCCTAAAGACTCCAACAAAATCTACCAGAAATAAATTGTGATTAAATATACAATAGACTGGCAGGGCACAAAATCCATATATAAAAATTTGTAGTGTTTCTAAGTACAATTATTTAATTAGAGGAAAGAAAAATCAAGAAAACAATCCCATTTGTATCACAGGAATAAATGCATAAAATATTGGGATTAAAATTAACAAAATGAGAGACTTCTACTGAAATTCTGAGACACAGCAAAAATTACTAAATGATGCAAAGTAATGAAGAGGTATACTATGTTTACAGGCTAAAAGAGTAAATTATGTTTAAAATATCATATTATTGAAAGCAGTTTACAGATTTAACATATACCTATCAAAATGACAACATTTTGAAGGTTATGAAACAAGCGATTCTAAAATTTGAATAGTATCAACATTCCAACAAATATTAAAAAAAATATTGAGAGAAATTAAAATGTGAAGGTATCATGTCCCTTGACTTCAAACTAAACTAAAAAGTGATAGTAATATAACATTAAGGAAATTCAATTAAAAAAAAATGAGCCCACACATCAATGGAATAGAACTTAGAAGTCAGGAAGAAAAGAAAACAAAAAAGTATTCATGGCAAAGAAAACAATATACAAAGAAGAAAAGAAACCTCTTCAACAAATAATATTGGGAAACTGGAATAATAATATAAACAGAATATGAAAATATGACATTATACATGACACACTTTAGAATATCAACCTCAGATATGTACATGGGTATTCATCTTCAGCAACAAAGGCAAGAAGATTAAAAATAAACAAGTGGGATTACATTAAACTAAAAATCTTGTACTAAAAGCCAAAATAAATAAATAAGAGCAAAATGGTAACATACAGACTGGGAGAAAATATTGCCCTATCACATGATAACAATTATTAACTTCAGGGAAATTTAAAGTTGTTCAGTATCAATAGAAAACATTATGAGATTCTTTAAGAAAACTAAAAAAAATGAAATCCCATATGACCCAACAATCTACTTCTAATTATTTATGTAAATAATAGGAGAACAATAATGCACACAGATTTATGCACTTCAATAATCACAACAACTTTATTCAAAAGTAAGCAAAATATGGAAGACGGTGGATAAAAAAAAAATATGTGATATATTACTCAAAGCCACCCTGCTTAAAAATATGTAACTATCTCATTATTTAATTCCATTTATAAGTATTAATTCAAAGGATAAAAGACTTGTATGTAAATATAAAACATTTAAGATAATATATCAACAAGTTATTTAAAACACTGACATAATGTTTTGGGGCCCAATATGGCTAGACTTCAGGTGAAGTCTTATGTGAAATGTCAGAAAATGAATGACAATTATCTGATGGTTTCACTCGTTTATGGAATATAAACAAAAGAAAACAAGCTGGGAAAACACAACAAAGTGATCCTGAGAGTCTGTGAAAATGTGATGGTTAATCAGGGGTGTTAGAAGATAATGGGAATTATGTGGTAGTGTAGTGCCATGGCAATGTTATTGCCATGTAAGCTGACAATAAAAATGTGAAGTTTCACTCTGAATATATATATATATATATATATATATATATATATATATATACATATATATATGTATGTATGTTAACAAAGTGTAGCTGTGCTAGCTGTGCAAATCTGGGAGACTTAAATGGCTCTAGGAAGATCAGTGAATCCATAAACTTTCCTGGTCCTTTGACACAATTCCAAGCTCTTGCTTCCTCTCTATGAGCTGGCTGGTTATAAAAAATGCCATTGTTCGGACTAGTTGAAAGAAAAGTAGTTGTGTTTGTGTAATTTATTGCTTCAGTGCTTTGGAATGCTGATACAGCACTGGAGTCAAAATTAGAAAACAAAGTAATTTCTTTACTGATTGTCTAGCCAATAAGACCCAGCCAAACACTTCACAATAGAGCCTGGCTTATCCCCTGAGATCATTAGTTAACCTTTCTATCAATGGATCCTGTACTAGGGATGACAATACAACCCTGGGTTTTGCCTGTGCTGGATCAGAGTAAACACATCTGTTTTCCCAAAATATATGGTCTCTAAAATTGCTAAAAATGTTAGCAAATTAGTTTTACTTACAGTTACAATTTTTGCAAAGATGATAGAAAATATCGGATGAACTGCTCCATTTAGAATAGATGCCAATGTTCCCAGAACCACAGATGGCCATTCAGGCTTATTTAATTGAAAAATTTTTATTAGAGAAACTTCAGGAAGACTTTTCTATAAATAAAATACCTTGGTTAAAATTTCAGTTTGGTAGCAAAATAGAACCTAGAGAAGTATGCCAATCTTAAGCAGACCTATAATGTAAAAATATCTAATATAATAGGTTGCATAGTAGAAAGTTGACATTTTGAAATAAAATTTTCCTGCTCATATTACTAATTAAGCCCCCCAAACAAGTCACTCAAAATTGGCTATTTGTGCAATTAATCACCTTTTGACATTTCATTGAGTTGCTCTCATTAAAAAAATGCAAATTAACTCATATTCAGATAGTTGAGATGCCCAGAAGAATTGACAAAAATTCTTCTTTACTCTTATTGTATTAAATGGAATAACATACTTTAGCTTAGGCCAAAAAATCTATGTAGAAAATAGGCAGAAAAAGTATAAAATGTAAAGGTCTTACTAGGACTTTAAACTTGAAAGTTTTCCAGTTTCATAATTCATTTACAATAATATTTTGCTGACAGTTTGGTTAAGAGCTTGTTGGGGAGTTCCCATGTATAAGCAAAATGCTTCAAATGTCTGGGTACAGTCCTTAAGTGTGACAACTATCTTTATCTTTCACAGGGAAATGATGTAATTTCTTATCTTGCAGGATTGTTTTTAGAATTAAGTTTAACCAGTATTTGCAAAAATTAAGTACTCAGTAAATGTTAACAGTCACTGGTGTTACTATTACAGAATAAGGATCACATGCAAAATCCCAGCGTTCATACAGAAAAAAGCACATTGTTAGCAATCATTTTGTATCTTTCAGGTCTTCTAGGTGACATACGATGTAGAGGTTATGGTGATTAGAGGAAAAATACAATAATGACTCCTCTGATTTTGTCTGAGATATGTCGTGGATTAATTTCAGAAATTGAAAAAATCTTGTGAATAACTGTGAGTAGGAAAAGTAGACAGTGAACTACAAAGCATTTCATGTTAAAACATCCTCACAGAATTCACTCTTGAAGTAATAACACTTAAGAACCCAGTAAGCAGATAATTCTTCAGAAAAAGTCTATAAAATGCTTTATAATTCTTGTTTTAATCTTCATTTCTGAAGCACAATGTCAATGTTATTGTTTGAACAATATAACTCTTAAAAACCAAAGCCTTTGGACCTCCCTGGTGGCACAG
>NW_004567104.1:5197000-5206582 GCF_000260355.1 Condylura cristata
CTGCTCCCCCAGCAGTGTACTTCATTCATCTGCCTGTCCTGCTCCCCACTGTCTCTGATGAAGCCTTTCACAGCTCCTACACCTTTGGTCTGTACTCCAGTTCTGTATACATAACTAAATAAATCTTAAAAAAAAAAAAAGTAGGTGTTTTGGTTGACTATTTTGTTTTGTTTAGATTGTATGCCTTTTCAAACCTGAAATTATATTATATGCAAAATGTTTATTTTTATATCCACATACAGAATAGATTTAATTTACTACAATATAGAAAAAGATCATTTTTCTTAAAAATGTATTTCAAAGTTTTCAAATTTTATTTTTTGATTAACCCATTAAATGTATGTGTGTACATACATATATATACATATATATGTATGTATTATATGTATTACATATTGTATGTGTATGTGTGTGCATATATATAATATGTGTATGCATACATCTGTGTGTATATGTATATATATGCATCTGTGTGTGTATGTATGTATATATGTGTGTGTATATATATATATACATAGAGAGAGAGAGAGAGAGAGAGAGAAAGAGAGAGAGAGAGAGGCAGTAATATATCTACCCTGTGCTCAAGAGACACCCATTAATTTTATTATATTGGACAATAAAATGTCTGACATTATTTTTTAAGACAGAATCTCTGTTTTTCCAAAATATAGGAAAATTTTCCATTTGTTCTAGAAGGAGATTGAGTTTTATCATATCGAACTGTTTACAACTTTGCACAAAATATAATCCAGAACAAATGAAATTAATGTCTCACAATGCATGCATAAATTCATAAATGCGAGGTGTTTTTGTGAAATATTACCTGGAATTTCTTTTAAATTCACTAGCAAGTGCTTAAACATGTCTGAGACATTACACCAGTTAAATATTAAGTTCCAAAAATCAAGGAAATTAAAAATAAAACATTAAGTTTTATAAGGAAGTATGGAGACTTAGTTTATGTTTCAATGGTTCTAGTTGAAACAAAATTTCACAGAATTAAATTTTTGTTTATTTACTTAGAGATGTGATGATCTTCTGCATTTCCAGTGAAATTCTTATTTTCTTAAAGGGTCTTGTGAGAATATAAAGATATACTGGTCAGCAATCTGTAGTAGTGATAATGTACAATAGAAAAATAAAACTACAATAGTCATTTATCATTTATAATGACAGATTGAGAACAGCTGCTAGCACAATGCTGACAATTCTGTCTAGGATGATGTACAGCACAACTAGAATGAACCAAAGATGCATTAACTTTATAATAATATACAGTGACCATTACTGATCTTGTATGCAAGATTCTTGTGATACTACACTGGAAAAAGAAATGGTTTAAAGACAAAAATATGTCATAAATTGGTTTATTATCTCAAGTTGATAGATATTAGCTCATAAAATAGAATATTGCTGGCTATAATGCTCACAAAATGGTAAACTATTATCTGCAAAATATTTGAAAATGACATAATTTTAATTATTTATAAATACATGCAAGCATGTGTTAGTTGACAAACTGTGGCAATAATAATTGTCCAAGATCAAACGTAGATTTAACCTAATATAATATTAAATATAATATGACAATATAAAAAATAACACAACAGAGTAAAAGACTGTATTACTGACAACCAAAACTTTCCCATTAACTTAGAACTTCTAGGAATAGGATACAATGCATAAGGAATTATGACCAACCAAGGTATTTGGAAACTCATGTCAAGCACATATGGCAGGATAATACCGTGCTTCTAGAATGAGATGATTTTAAATTGCTTCTCTCATCTGTTGAACTTTCATTTCTTCTTAAACATGCCTTATTAATTTTAGATCTTAGAGATAATCTAGTTATGTCTCTTCATTGTATGATGGAGACTAAGAGAATAGAAAAGAAATAAAGAAAAATATTGAATGCTAGTATATGCCAAAGATTGTACTAGAACCTTCTTGTGCATTGTGACATTTAGTCATGCTAGGATTCCCAAACAGAAGCAACTTTGTCAGATTCTCATAGAAGAAAACAAAGAACATGAAGTTCTACTGTATCTGTGGTATAGTTTGATGTCTTGGAGTGTATATACCTTCATTAATTGATATGTATATAAATATTTTATAAACATATAATATTTTGTATACACAGATATATGCATGCTTAAATGCACCAAAGAAAACTGTTCATACTTGTTTATTTAGCAAATAGAAATGAGAATTGGAAAAAAATAGCCTCAATTCATATAATTTGAGGTTTTCATTATATTTAAATGTACTGTATTTCTATGTAGCTTAAATTTTTCAGCATGAACACTACCGATTTTATAATGTACAAAACATTAAATTTCACTTAAGAAAAAATTATATCCACACAATTAAAAGAATCAAGATGTACTCAGTGATTAATTTTAACTAGAGCGCAACAATGACAACTCAAAGGTATATTAATCAATATCTATCTGAATATTTTGCAACTTTGCTACCATAATGAATATAAAATAGAATTTTAATTGACTTTGAAATTGTATCTTTTATCTAAGTTCAATTTTGTTTCATTGAAGAATGAAGAGCTATAATTTATAGGTTAAAAGAGAACCCCATAAAAGATCGTAGTGGTGGGGAAAAATGAAGAAAGTAAAGTTTTATATTTACATGAATGTGTATCATGAAAATGATGAGGTCTTTATTTTATATCCTTCAACAAATGAAGTTAGAGAAAAATGCATTTCTACATTTCACAGTGCTTATAAAATTTTTGAATGAAAGCAGTAATCCTCATTTTGTAAAATGATAATACAGACTATTGGAACATTCTACAGATGTTATTAAATTTGAATGGATAAAGAGGTAAATTAAAACTTAAACTTCTCTGAAATTTTGATAATAGAGTTCAAATAATATAAATATTAACAGAGAAATTACTATATAAGATAATAATTAAGTTTTATTTTAATAAAGTTTAAAATAAAATAGTTTACATGTCAGAATAGGAATAATTAACTTAATCTGAAATATGTCTGAGGCAACATGGGCTAGGATTCAAATACTAGCTCCATTAACTGTAAATAGGAGCATCATCATTTGTCTGAAGTCAGTTTTCCTGAAGATGTTATATTATATAATAAATATTCAGTACATAATTGACACACTAAGTAGTCATTAAGTAAATGATGATCGTAATAGAAAAATATGTGAAAATAGATATACAGAAAATTGGACAAAATGAAATTTCAGATTATAGCTCTATGAAATGTGAGTCAAAGATGTGAGATGTGGTGACATAGCTCTTGAAAATTTACTAAAATAAAAAGACACTATCAATAGGAACAATAAAAGGCACAAAGAAATAAAAAAATAAGTTAATGGACTGGAAGAGTAAACATTTTTAAATGATATTATTTCCTACAGAATTTTACAGATTAAACACTATCAAAATTCCAAATAACCAAAATGATTCTATGAAAAAAAAAAGAAAATTGTATATTATGATCCCTGACTTCATATTACAGTACAAATCAATAGTAATGATTTAAGTGGGAGGAGTTCTCACTGTTGGCATAGGGCTTAAGACTGAGTGTCATCACCACTGCAGCCTGAGTTCAACCCCTGGCTAGGAAGCTGACACTCCTAGGCAAAACAGACCTCTCCTTTCTTACCTGCTGCTCCACTTAGCAGTGTATTTCAGTATGCCTGCATGTTTTGCTCCCCAATCTTGTCTCTGGTGAATCCTTTCACACCTCAGACTCTGGCCTACAATTCAATTATTGTATGCATATATACATTTCAAAATAGTGTAATAATAATAAAACAGTTAGCATTTAGGACAAAAACAGACATACTGATCAGTGGAATAGAACTGAAAGTTCAGAAATAAATCTGTACATACATGGATAGTAAATCTGTGACAAAGAAGCCAAAGCCATACAATCAGGACAAGAAAGCTTCTTCAAATGAAATTGAGTCCCTTAAGAAGAAAATGAAAAAATACAGAAAGTTAAAAGATTAATGGAGGAGCTAAAGAAATCTCAGAAAAGAAACAAAAGGAGAATTGATAAAATGGAAGGACAAATCAGTACTCTTGACAACACAGAAATAAAAAGAACCAAAGAAGAAAGGAAAGAGAAGTACACAGGAGGAAAAAAAATGATAAAGAAGCACTATAAGGAATGTCTAAAACCAAGAGGAAAGAAAATATAAGAGTTAAAAAATATCTCAGAAAGTGAGAAGAAAGTATAAATATCCAAGAAACTATTCAAGGAGATGACTGAGAATTCCCCAAGCATGAAGGAAGAGATGTAAATATACATACAAAAAGGTAGAAGCACACCAAATCACCACAATGAAAGGAAAATTATAGCAAGATGCATAATAGTAAAGCTTACAAGAGTCAAGACAAGAAAAAAATAATGAAGCTGATGAGGGGTAAGAAACAGATAATCTATAAAAGAACACCAATCAGGCTGACAGCAGACTTCTCTGAAGAAACACTATAGACAAGAAAACTATGGAGTGACACATTCAACAAACTTGGAGACAACAAATGCCAAATGAGAATATTTTACTCTGCAAAGCTCTTTTTCCTCATGAAGAAAAACCAATAACATTTCCGAAAAACAGAAATTTATTATGACTAAGCTCCCACTCCAAAAAATACAAGAAGTCCTAGAGTACAAAACAACAGAAGAATGAATAAAAAGAACAGGATAGGAATAAAATAACAAAATGACAACATGGCAAATATAGATACCAATGTCTCAATATTAACTCTAAATGTAAATAGAATAAACTTATCAGTAAACAGACACAGAGTAGCAGACTCAATTAAATAAAAACAAATCCAACCTACATTTAACTATAAAAAATAACATAGACTAAAAGTAAATGATGGAAACCAGTCCTAAAAGCAAATGGACCAAAAAGAAAAATAAATAAATAAAGGCTATACTTAAATTAAATAGATTTCAAACTAAAAACTTTAAAAAGGGATAGGCGGGGCCCTCCCTGGTGGCACAATGGATGAGGACGTTGCACTTCAAGCTAGCAGCAGTTGCTTCAGTCTGAGTTTGATCCCTACCCCAGAGGTGACCCACATAGTGCAGAAGACCTCTCCTGTCTCATCCACTGCTCCCCTCAGCAGTGTACTTCATCAATCTGCCCATTCTGCTCCCCACTCTGTCTCTGGTGAATCCCCTCACTGCACCAGCATCTCTGGTCTGTACCCCTATATATATGAATGAATGAATGAATAGATAAATGAATGAATGAATGAATCAATAAATAAATAAATCTTAGAAAAATAGATACAAAGAAGGATGCTACATGATAATTAAAGAGGCTAATACATCAGGAAGTTACATTACTCATCAACATATACTCACTAAATGAAGGAACACCAAAATATATGACAATTATTATCTGATATGAAAACACACATTGAAGAATTCAATATCCCATTCTCACCATTGAGCATATAAGTGCAAAAAAAAAAAAATAGATATAGTCATAGTCTAGAGCCCTCAGTAAGGACTTAAACCTGTAGGCTTAACAGACATCTATAGTACACTTAAAAAAAAATTCTGAATGCACATTTTTCTCAAGTGCAAATGGATCATTTTCCAAAATTGATCACATATTGGGCCACAGAAAAAACATCAATACATTAAGATCTAAACCATTCCAACTATCTTCGCTGCTCATAAAATCTAGTAATAAATCATGAAAAGAAAGCAAAGACCCCTCCCATATCAGGGAGATTGAAATTCACACACTGTAGATCACTGATTAAAGAGGAGATCAGGGACCTTCCTGGTGGCGCAGCGGGTTAAAGCACAGCTCTGAAAAGCTAAAGCCACTTCCACATGAGCTCAATTCCCGCCTGCCCCGGAGGTGACCACATGGTGCAGCAGACCTCTCCTGACCCACCCACTGCTCCCCTTAGCAGTGTACTTCGAAGATCTGCCTGTTCTGCTCCCCACTCTGTCTCTGGTGAAGCCTCTCGTTGCCCCTGAGCTTCTGACCTGTACCCCAGTTCTGTTTGCACAAATACATAAATCTTAAAAAAAAAAAAAGGATCAAAGAAGAAATTAAAAATTACTTCAAGTAAAAAATAAATGAGGGCACCACTGTCAAGACTACAGGACACAGCAAGAGCCATAATTAGAGGAAATTATATAGCAATACAGCCTCACAGCAATAAACAAGGAAGAACTCAAAGAAGCAACCTAATCTCCTCTCTCAAAGAACTAGAATCAGAACAACAAAAACCAGTGGAAGAAAGAAAATAATGAAAACCAAAGAAAAAATAAACTAAATTAAGAAAACAACTCAAAAGAACAATGAAACTAAAATTTGGTACTTTGGAAAAAATAAATTAGACAAAACTCTACTCAGACTCATGAAGGAAAATATGGGAGAAAACAGAAAGAGGATCATAAACAAAAGAAGAGAAATTACAAGACTCAGTAGAAATCAAAAGAATAATCAAAGATAAATATGAACATATATATGCAAACAAGTTCAACAATCTAGCAGAGATAGCAAATTCCTAGAATGATACAATCATGCAAACTAGATAAAGAAGAAATAGATCACCTAAACAGACAAATTACAAGCAGTGAAATTGAAACAGTAATCAAAACATTCCATCCCCCAACAAAAGCCCTGGACCAGGCTTTGAAAAGTGAATTATGCCAAATTTTCAGACATGAACTAGTGCCTAAAACTACACAATTTTTTCAAACACTGAGAAGGAATATTACAAAATATGTTTTATGAAGCCAACATTACACAGATACCAAAACCAAACAAAGACAACACAAAATATGAAAGCCACAGGCCAATCCCCCTAGTGAATACAGATGTAAAAATCAGCAATAAAATCTTAGCCAACAGGATTCAATCATGAATCAAAATGTTAATAAACCATTTACCAAGGGTGATTTTTTTTCCTAGGGGTACAAGAATGTTTCACCATCTAAAAATCAAGGACCTTGAAATTATTGGCACAGAAGGAACATAACATGATAAAACTACATATGACAAACCCACAGCCAATATTATTCTCAGAGGTGAAAAGCTGAAGGCCTTTTCTTTAATATCAGGAACATGACGAAGATATATGCTCACCATTATTTTTCAGTATAATACTGAATGTCCTAGACAAAGCAATAAGACAAGAGAAATGCATACTATAAAAGGGCGGTTCCAAAGGAGAGGTTTCAGGTTCCCTGCCTCACCAAACAAAGGATGAAGCAGAGCAGAGCAGAGAGAAAATCTAGATAGCAAACTGATAAGGAAGGATGCAGGCAGGTAAGCCAGAAGGAGACCTGAGGAGGCACATGGAACTGAGAGACATGTGAAGAAACTATACTTGCTTCTTGATCCTGGACTAGTTGAAACAGATGTGGGTGAGAGACCCGTGGGGAAGTTAACTATGGCAGCTTTTATCTTGATTTTAATGTTGATCTTTTCCTTTCAGACTTGTCTGGTCGTTGCTGACCCTTTTCTATAGGTCCCCTCCAGAAGGTAAGACTTGTGGCAGGCTTTCAGGCCATGCTTTGGGCCAGTTCCCTTTGAATGAACTTTACACATGAGAGGATATAACTTGGGTGTTTGATTTAGAAACTACATATTTTGCTTTTCTATATTGCACATTAGTTGTATTAAGTGTATTTCCATTAAAGTTCTTATATGTTTTATCTTGATGGAGCAGATGGCAGAACCTATTTAGGGTTGTTTTGGGTGTTCAGGGGTGCCCCTCTCTCCCTGGCTTGTAACAATACAATGAATCCAAGTAGGGAAGTAAATAAAACTATCATTATTTGCAGACAAACTAATAATATACATAGAAAACCCTTAAAACTCCACAGAAAAAGTAATGAAAACAATCAACCAGTTTAGGACACAAATCAACATTCAAAATCAATCTGAAAAAGGAAAAAAAAATCCATAATTGAAACAAATAAACAAAAAGCAATAATTTAGAATAAAAATAATGAAAAGGTGAAGCACCTATACAAAGAAAATTATAAAATATTGTTAATAGAAATAGAAAATGTAAAGAAATGGAAAAGCATCCGCTGCTCATGGTTTGAATAGTTAACATTTTAAAAATGGCCATCCTACCAAAGGAAATTTGCAGATTCAATGTTATTCCAATAAAAATCTAAATGACAATCTTCAAAGAAATAGAAAAAAATATATGAAATTCATAAAATATTGATAAAATTATTATGGAACCACAAAAAATAATAAAAAATAATAAAACTCTAATAGCCAAAATAGCCAAAGCTCTTCATAATCTCAGGTTTCAAACTGTAGTATAAAGTAAATATAATTAAAACAATATGGCGCTAGAACAAAAACAGTCACACAGACAAATGGAATGAAATAGAGAGCCCAGAAATAAAGCCAAACATATATGGACAACTAATCTTTGATAAAGGAGACAAGTATATGCAATGGAACAAGGAAAATTTGTTAAATAAATAGTGCTGAGAAAACTGGACTTCCATAAGCATTGTAATGAAACCAGACCACTAACTCCAAGCATGCATAAAAATCATCTCAGAATGGGCCCTCCCTAGTGGTGCAGTGGGTTAAAGCACAGCACAAAGAAGTTTAAGCCACTTCTGCAGGAGTTTGATCCCTGCCTGCCCCGGAGGTGACCACATGGTGTGGCAGACCTCTCCTGACTTGCCCACTGCTCCCCTCAGCAGTGTGCTTCCTCAATCTGCCTGTTCTGTTCCCAGCTCTGTCTCTGGTGAAGTCTCTCACCACCCCCGAGCCTCTGGCCTGTACCCCAGTTCTGTATGCACAAATAAATAAATCTTTAAAAAAAATCATCTCAGAATGGATTAAAAAATAATGAACATAATACCTGAAACGATAAAATATATAGAAGGCAAAATACTACATGTCACATGTCACTCATCTCAAATATATCTTTAAAGCTCCATCCCCAAAAACAAGAAAGTTAAGGGAATGATAAACAGCTGTGATTATATCCAATTAAAAAGTTTATTTTACAGAAAAAGTGACATTTGAAGAAAATTTTGCATTCCCTAGTACTGATGAGACTGATCACAATGGTATACAAAGAACTCACATGACTCAACAAAAACAAAGTAAACAAGCCAATGAAAAATGGGCAGAAGTGCTTAAAAGACATTTCCTCAAAGAGGAAATGCAAATGAACAACTGGCATAAGAAAAAAAAATATTCAACATCCCTCCTAATCAGGGAAATGCAAGTCAAACCAAAATCAGATATCACTTTACACCTGTGAGAATGGCATGTGTCTAAAAAAGAAAAAAGAAAAACTAGAACAACTGATGTTGGTGAGAATGTGGAAAAAGGAAATTTACTACACAGCTGGTGGGGATTCAAACTGGTACAGTCACTATGAAAAGCTGTATGGAGGTTCCTCAAATTACTAAAAGTGCAGGTACAATATGACCCAGAAATTCCACTCCTAGGGATCTATCCAAAGGACAAAAAAAAAAAAAAATTAATCCAAGTGAATACCTGCACCTATATGTTTATTGCAGCTCTATTTAATGTAAGGTGATTCTTGGAAACAACAAAAAT